>NC_053028.1:289487134-289672366 GCF_003073215.2 Triticum urartu
GTCAATGAGCGTGGCAGCATCTTCAACTGTCGCAATTGCCTGCGCGCTCGTCTCCTCCACGCTGATCTGGAACTCCTCCTCAAGGCCCATCACAATCTCGACCTGCATGACAGGAACATGTAATTATTTGCTCCAACAAATGAGCCATGTTGTAACTTCCCTCCAATTATGCTCTAACACCAAAAAGCATTAAAAAAATACAGCTCATTTGAACCCTTGAGCTATTTGGCCAGGTTAGGTTAGGTACTGCTTGGCTCAAAACAAACATGCATGGCATCATGGATAGTTACCGTGTCCAGTGAATCAGCTCCAAGGTCAGAAAACTTGGTGGTACCGCAAACTTCAGTGCCTTCAGGAACAGCAAGCTGCTTCTTAACAATTTCACAAACCTTCTCCACTGTATCCTGCTTTGCCTGTTGGTACATATTCAGAAAGAACTTGTCAGTTATGAAGGACTTCCAAAATTGTAGCAATATCTATCTATACTCTTAACACCCCCCCCCCTCTCACACACACACACACAAAGTACAAGCTATGTTGGTAAGTGGCAGTACACCGATTCATTGAGCAGCAAAAGTTATCAAAAGTAAAAGCAGAATCACTTTAATAAATAAAATATTTGTCCACCGATTCATTGTGAATTACAAAATTTTAAACAAGCGCTTCTAGAGTGAAGGAACACAAAGGTAATTCCTGACAACTAGTACATTTTTTTACAAGGCCAAATAATGTGACTTTTGGGCAACCTAAAAATTTATTTGTTCAAAACTACAGAGAACTTGTATAAGAAATTATAATTTTAGCAACTCTACAGAAAAATATCACTGCCATTAGCACAATCAAGCAACTTCTCAGATATATTATGCATGAAGAGAAAGGATAAAACTCACTGAGCAGCAAACAGCAAATCTCATCGGCACTGGCTGCAAGCGAAGAAATGCATTGCCCCTCCTTGCACCAGAGAAAGAGAGCGAGTTCGTGTTGATTGCCTGGAATTCAAGAAACAAACATCTTGAGGCAACAAAACTTGTGTACCAAGAAAAAGTACACTGCACTGTATTCACTATTTACTGATGAAAAATAATATTAACATGCCAGAGCAAACATTCTTCTCAAAATTCTTCAATCCATCTGGCAATTCAGTATCCCACATCTGCACAAGTCTAACAGTGCAGCTTCAACTGGCCTCAGTACAACGGTACAAAGAATATTTGCAGAGAAGATACTAACAGAAATAAATTTGACTAGGCACAAAAAAATGTTACCCACAAAGTTGTACTAAAGCAGAGTCAATTAATTTGGATCAGAGGGAGTATGTTAACATACAAGAGAAAATAAATAATTGTGTATAATATACATTGTACCTAGAATTTGCAACCACATAAGTGACTAAATTACAAATGAACCAACTAGAGGGCCAAGAAAATGTCTCCTAATAAGGAAAGGCAAGATACCAAAAGAAGATTTATATTCAAGAACCAACTTTTGGGACCTCTGGAGCATGCAAAGCAACAACCTAGTACTAGCGTCCAAAATTCCAATACAACCACCAATAACACATAGGGACGCTTAAGCATACCATAATACCAATTCAATAATTCTACTAGAAAATTAAGTGCTAGGAGGATGCAAGAGTTATAGTATTCTTTTTCGGTTGGCTCTAGCTCCACCATAGCAACCATTAAGTCACACGCTTTAATTGCACATGCAGCGATCTAAGCCTCTTAACATTTCAGAGCCCCTTAACGTGTAGTAGTAACTTGCTCTTCCTCTTTCTTGCTCGCAAACATCAAAGTAGTAACATCATGTCTGCATCCTATCAATCAACCTAACGGAAAAGTAGATCTGCCCAAGTCCACCTCTGAAATGGGGCACAAAATGAGGTGCTCCCCGCAGTCCCAAAAAAATAAAAACAAGAGTCGCTAAACCCAAATCACCACTAAATTCGCGCATCGTACAGTGCCTAGATCGGGCCGCCGGGCGAGTACGGATCGAACAGCACGAAAGCTAAAACCCAGCGGGGCAGACGGATCCGACGTACGGACGACACAAGGTGGCGGATCTGAAGATGGGGCGTGCGTCCGCGGGCATACCTTGACGGGCTTGGCGAAGGACACGGCAGATCCGGCGATGGAAGCCATGAGGCAGCACGCGAAGGGAGGCGGCGAGCACGAAGAGCGTGAGGGCGACGGGGAATGGACTCGGTGGGTGGGGTGAGGTGGAGCTGAGGGGAAGAAGTGACCTTGCCACATTTATGCGCGGGGGAGTGATGGCGCATCGGGAGTATCGACGGCGGGGTCCACGAAGCGGCGACACCGGCCGGTCCGTCCTCGCCCCGGCCATCGCTGGCTCCACCGCGCACTTGGGCCGAGTACTAATGACTTCAGTTGAATGTGACGGAACGAAGGCCTATCTGGCCCAAATGTTCCGACCTCGAGTTTTTCTTTTAACCTGTAGCCCATCAAGTGTTTATCTCACCCGGAGGAAATAATGGCGTTGAAAACAGAGGTTGGTGCTTGCGATTATAGCCAAGCATAAAAGCCTGATTCCCATCTAAAAAAATTAAAAACACATGAAAGCTTAAGAAGAGAGGGAACCGGCAGTTTCAGTGACGTCTGTGTTGTCGGTGCACACTGATCTCGTGAACAGAAAACGAGATAGTGCTGCCGTGAGCAGTTCATACCTTTCATTTTCTATGAGTATCTTCCTGCTAGAAAAAATATTAATGTATGAGAAAGTCTTCACCATAATGTTTTGGGTGTGTTCGTCCTATAAAGCCCATAGCACGGCAACTTCCCAACTATCTGCTATAATAGTGTTTTCCCGGCTCCCATGAGGAAGGGACGATGACGGCGGCGCGCCTTCAGCTGGCTCCAATTCTTGTAGTTGTCGCTAGATGGTGTACGGATCCAAATATAATTTTTAGGTCCGATGTTCTTTATATATATTTTTTACAGTTGATGAATAGATCGAAAGTTTTTGCGCTAAATAAAAGTCTCCACCCCCCAAAAAAGGCAAAAGTATCCTTCTAATCCCAATCTCAAATGCTTCTCCATGAATGGTAAAATAATAATAATAATAAATTCTCCTCTTTTTACATCAAAACATTGCTTAGTTTTTCTTCTTCATCAGAAGTGTGTACTGTCTCGCCATCGACAGCACATCGAGCCCTAATATGTAATATGTGTGCCGCTAGCACCGGATGTCACTTGTGTCATCTGGAAGACAGTGTGGGGATGCCCAGTCCCCCCCCCCCTCCCCCGGGCCAAGGTATACATCTTCGCATGGCGTTTAATCAAAAATCCCCTTACGACTATGGAGAACAAGGCGAACAGAAAAGTTGAGGTCACTGATTTATGTGTTTTATGTGGCATGGAATCCAATGATACATTCCATGCAACGTGCAGGTGCCCACTCGCCTGTATGTTGTGGGAAGAGATGGTGGCCACTATCAGCATGCCACACCTCGAGGACATCACCAACTCGGGTACTGAGTGGGCTTTGCTTCTCTTGAATGATTTCCCCGAAGAGCAGCGTCATGCCAGTGCTCATGATGTTTTGGCGGAACTAGCACGTGTGTAATGAGATTGTCCATCACAAGTCGGCACCAAGCATCAAAACTTCTCGCAGATTTTTATCTAGTTACATTGATAACCTCCGATGCATTAAGCAACACCCCCATGACAACATCGCTAAGAGGAAAATGATGGTTTTCAAGGAGCCGCATAGGAGACATACCAAGGCGCTCGCCACGTTCTTCCTGCACATGGTCGCAGGAGCGGTGGATGAAGTCACTTGATTTTGAATCACTTGACACATATGAACCATGCCTCATTGGCAAGATGACTAAAACACCGTTCTTTGTAATAATGGAATGGGCAAGTGACTTGTTGGAAATCATACATGCTGATGTGTGTGGTCCGATGAGTATTGACGCATGCGGTGGATATCATTATTTTCTCACCTTCACTAATGAATTGAGTAGATATGGGTATATTTACTTAATGAAGCATAAGTCTGAAACGTTTGAAAAGTTCAAGCAATTTCAGAGTGAACTTGAGAATCATCGTAACAAGAAGATCAAGTTCCTACGATATGATCAAGGGGAGAGTATCCGAGTTATGAGTTTGGCAATCACTTAAGACAACGTGGAATCGTTTCACAGTTGACGCCACCTGGAACACCATAGCGTAATGGTGTGTCCGAACGTCATAATCGCACTCTATTGGATATGGTGCGATCTATGATGTCCTTTACCGATCTACCGCTATCATTTTTGGGGTTATGCATTAGAGACAACTACATTCACTTTAAATAGGGCACCATCTAAGCCCGTTGAGACGACATCGTATGAACTATGGTTTGGCAAGAAACCTAAGTTGTTGTTTCTCAAGGTTTGGGGCTACGATGCCTATGTCGATAGGCTTTTGCCAGAAAAGCTCGAACCCAAAGCGGACAATTGTGTCTTCATAGAATACCCAAAGAAGACGATTGGGTATACATTCTATCTCAGATCTGAGGGCAAAGTGTTTGTCACTAAGAACAGGTCCTTTCTTGAGAAAGAGTTTCTCTCAAAAGAATTGAGTGGGAGGAAGATAGAACTTGATGAGGTTGTTGAACCTTCACTTCAACCAGAGAGTAGTGCAGCACAGAAAGATGTTTCTGTGGCACCTACGTCAGTTGAAGAGAAAGCTGATGATGATGATCATGGAGCTTCAGATCAAGTTACTATCGAACCTCGTAGGTCGACAAGGGTGCGTACAACTTCTGAGTAGTAACCTTGTCTTAAAGGTCATGTTGTTGGACAACGGTGAACCTACGAGCTATCGAGAAGCGATGGTGGGCCCGGATTCCAACAAACGGCTAGGAGCCATGAAATCCGAGATAGGATCCATGTATGAGAACAAAGTATGGACTTTGGTGGTCTTGCCCGAAGATCGGCAAGCCATTGAGAATAAATGGATCTTTAAGAAGAAGACAGACGATGATGGTAATATCACCATTTACGAAGCTCGACTTGTCTCAAAGAAGTTTCCGACAAGTTCAAGGAGTTGACTGTGATGAGACTCTCTCAATCATTGTGATGCTAAAGTCTGTTAGAATTATGTTAGCAGTTGCTGCATTTTCATTTACGAAATCTGGCAGATGGATGTCAAAACAAAGTTTCCTTGATGGTTTCCGTGAGGAAAAGTTGTATGTGATACAACCAGAAGGTTTTGTGGATCCTAAGGATGCTAAAAGGTATGCAAGCTCCAGTGATCCTTCTATGGGCTGGAGCAAGCATCTCGGAGTTGGGACATACGCTTTTGATAAGGTGATCAAAGCTTTTGGGTTTATACAAAGTTTGCAAGAAACTTGTATTTACAAGAAAGTGAGTGGGAGCACTACAACATTTCTGATAAGTATATGTGGATGACATATTATTGATCGGAAATGATGTAGAATTTCTGGAAAGCATAAAGGGTTGTTTGAATGGAGTCTTTCAAAGGAAGACCTGGGTAAAACTGCTTACATATTGGGTATCAAGATCTATAGAGATAGATCAAGATGCCTGATAAGACTTTCACAGAGCACATACCTTGACATGATCTTGAAGGAGTTCAAGATGGATCCTTCAAAGAAGGAGTTCTTGCCTGAGTTGTAAGGTGTGAAGTTAAGACTTGATGCTCGACCACGGCAGAAGAAAAGAGAAAGGATGAAGGTCGTCCCCTATGCCTTAGCCATAGGCTCTATACGATATGCCATGATGTGTACCGCACCTGATATGTGCCTTGACACGTGTCTGGCAAGGGGTACAAGGGTAATCCAGGAATGGATCATTGGACAATGGTCAAAATTTTCCTTAGAGGAATAAGGAGATGTTTTCTCAGTTTTGGAGGTGATAAAGAGTTCGGCGTAAAGGGTTACGTTGATGCAAGCTTTAACACCTATCCGGATGACTCTGAGTAGCAAACCGGATACGTATAGTGGAGCAACCATTTGGAATAGCTCCAAGTGGAGCGGGGAAGCAGCATCTACAATATGACATAGAGATTTGCGAAGTACATGCGGATCCTAATGTTGCAGACCCGTTGACTAAACCTCTTCCACGAGCAAAACATGATCAACACCAGAACTATATGGGTGTTCGATTCATCACAATGTAACTAGATTATTGACTCTAGTGCAAGTGGGAGACTGTTAGAAATATGCCCTAGAGGCAATAATAAAATAGTTATTATTATATTTCCTTGTTCATGATAATTGTCTATTGTTCATGCCATAATTGTATTAACCGGAAACCGTAATACATGTGTGAATACATAGACCACAACATGTCCCTAGTGAGCCTCTAGTTGACTAGTTCGTTGATCAATAGATGGTTGTGGTTTCCTGACCATGGACATTGCATGTCGTTGATAACGGGATCACATCATTAGGAGAATGATGTGATGGACAAGACCCAATCCTAAGCATAGCACAAGATCGTGTAGTTCGTTTGCTAGAGCTTTTCTAATGTCAAGTATCATTTCCTTAGACCATGAGATTGTGCAACTCCCGGATACCATAGGAATGCTTTGGGTGTATCAAACGTCACTAAGTAACTGGGTGGATATAAAGGTGCACTACAGGTATCTCCGAAAGTGTCTGTTGGGTTGGCACGAATCGAGACTGGGATTTGTCGCTCCGTATGACAGAGAGGTATCTCTAGGCCCACTCGGTAATGCATCATCATAATGAGCTCAATGTGACTAAGGAGTTAGCCACGGGATCATGTGTTACGGAACGAGTAAAGAGACTTGCCGGTAACAAGATTGAACGAGGTATGTGGATACCGATGATCGAATCTCGGGCAAGTAACATACCGATGGACAAAGGGAATTGTATACGGGATTGATTGAATCCCCGACATCATGGTTCATCCGATCAGATCATCGTGGAACACGTGGGAGCCAATATGGGTATCCAGATCCCGCTATTGGTTATTGGCCGGAGAGGTGTCTCGGTCATGTCTGCATGGTTCCCGAACCCGTAGGGTCTACACACTTAAGGTTTGGTGACGCTAGAGTTGTAATGGGAATAGTATGTGGTTACTGAAGGTTGTTCGGAGTCCCGGATGAGATCCCGGACATGACGAGGAACTCCATAATGATCGGGAGGTGAAGATCGATATATTGGACGAAGGGTATTGGAGTCCGGAATTGTTTTGGGAGTACCGGGTGACGACCAGCGTGACCGAAAGGAGTTTCAAAGGCCTCGACAAGCGTTGGGGGGCCTTATGGGCAAAGGGGAGGGGACACACCAGCCCACTAAGGGGCTGTGTGCCCCTCCCACCCCATCTCATGTAACTTGGAGAGGTGGGGGCGCCTCCCCTAGGGCAGCCGCCCCTCCCGGCTTGGGGGGCAAGTTTCCTAGGGGTGGGTGCGCCCAAACCCATCTATGGTTTCCCTTGTGGCCGCCGCCCCTCCCCTAGGGAAACCCTAGGGCGCCTCCTCCTCCCCCTATATATAGTGAGGGAGAGAGAGGGCAGCTGCACCCCTTCCCCTGGCGCGGCCCTCCCCTCCTCCAACTCGTCCTCCTCATCCGTAGTGCTTAGCGAAGCCCTGCCGGAGAACCGCAAGCTCCACCACCACGCCGTCGTGCTGCCGGAGTTCTCCCTTAACTTCTCCTCTCCCCTTGCTGGATCAAGGAGGAGACGTCCCCGGGTTGTACGTGTGTTGAACGCGAAGGCACCATCCGTTAGGCGCTTGGATCCGATCTTCTGCGATTTGAATCACCGCGAGTACGACTCCATCAACCGCGTTCTTGTAACGCTTCCGCTTAGCGATCTTCAAGGGTATGAATATGCACTCCCTCTCTCTCTTTGCTAGCATCTCCTAGATTGATCTTGGTGACATGTAGGAAAATTTTGAATTATTACTACATTCCCCAACGGAAAGCACCATGAATAAAATGTGAACCACCATCAGTCATTAAATATCTAGGGGCTCCAAACCTCGGGAAGATAATTTTCTTTAATCATTTTAATGAAGGTGTTATGATCAGCACTACTAGTTGGAATAGCTTCTACCCACTTAGTGACATAATCAATAGCAATATGTATATACCCATTAGAGGAAGGAAAAGGTCCCATAAAGTCAAAGCCCCAAACATCAAATGGTTCAATAACAAGTGAATAATTGATGACCCAAAAGTATAGGGGATCTATCGTAGTCCTTTGGATAAGTAAGAGTGTCGGACCCAACGAGAAGCAGAAGGAAATGACAAGTGGTTTTCAGCAAGGTATTCTCTACAAGCACTGAAATTATCGGTAACAGATAGTTTTGTGATAAGATAATTCGTAACGGGTAAAAAGTAAATAAAGTAACTAAGGTGCAGCAAGGTGGCCCAATCCTTCTTGTAGCAAAGGACAAGCTTGGACGAACTCTTATATAAAGCAAAGCGCTCCCGAGGACACATGGGAATTGTTTTCAAGTTAGTTTTCATCATGCTCGTATGATTCACATTCGTTACTTTGATAATTTGATATGTGGGTGGACCGGTGCTTGGGTGCTGCCTTTCCTTGGACAAGCCTCCCACTTATGATTAACCCCTCTCGCAAGGATCCGCAACTATGAAATAAGAATTAAGGTAAACCTAACCATATCATGAAACATATGGATCCAAATTAGCCCCTTACAAAGCAACGCATAAACTAGGGTTTAAGCTTCTGTCACTCTAGCAACCCATCATCTACTTATAACTTCCCAATGCCTTCCCCTTGGCCCAAATAATGGTGAAGTGTCATGTAGTCGACATTCACATAACACCACTAGAGGAGAGACAACATACATCTCATCAAAATATTGAACGAATACCAAATTCACATGATTACTTATAACAAGACTTCTCCCATGTCCTCAGGAAAAAACGTAACTACTCACAAAGCATATTCATAATAATAATCAGAGGAGTATTAATCATTAAGGATCTGAAAATATAATCTTCCACCGGATAAACCAACTAGCATCAACTACAAGGAGTAATCAACACTACTAGCAACCCACAGGTACCAATCTGAGGTTTTGGGACCAAGATCGAATACAAGAGATGAACTAGGGTTTGAAAGGAGATGGTGTTGGTGAAGATGTTGATGGAGATTGACCCCCTCTTGATGAGAGGATCGATGGTGATGACGATGATTTCCCCCTCCCGGAGGGATGTTTCCCCAGCAGAACAGCTCCGCTGGAGCCCTAGATTGGTTATGCCAGGTTCCGCCTTGAGACGGTGGCGCTTCGTCCCGAAAGATTTTTTATGATTTTTTCCAGGTCAAAACACACCATATAGCCAAATATGGGCACCGGAGGCCTGCCAGGGGGCCCACAAGGTCGGGGGCGCGCCCAGGGGGTAGGGCGCGCCCTCCACCCTTGTGGCTGGCTGGTGGCCCCCCTCTGGTACTTTCTTCGCACAATATTTTTTATATTCCAAAAACATGCTCCATGAAGTTTCAGGATTTTTGGAGTTGTGCAGAATAGGTCTCTAATATTTTCCAATCCAGAATTCCAGCTGCCAGCTGCATTCTCCTCTTCATGTAAACCTTATAAAATAAGAGAGAAAAGGCATAAGTATTGTGATATAATGTGTAATAACAACCCATAATGCAATAAATATCAATATAGAAGCATGATGCAAAATGGCCGTATCAACTCCCCCAAGCTTAGACCTTGCTTGTCCTCAAGTGAAAGCCGATATCAAAAAATATGTCCACATGTTTAGAGATAGAGGTGTCGATAAAATAAAATACGGACATGAGGGCATCATGATCATCTTTAGAATAGCAACATATAATGCCATATAATTTCTTATGCTAAAGTAACAATTCATTCACAAAGTAAAGTATGAATCAGAAACTTCATTGAAAACTAACAAACTATGATCCCAGTCATTGAAGCAATTGCATTTTATCATAACATCGGAAAGAGTCAATATAAGAGCTTTTCAGCAAGTCAACATACTCAACTATCATTTAGTCTTTCACAATTGCTAACACTCACGCAATACTTATGGGTTCAAAGCTTCCATCGGACACAAAGAAAGATAGGGGCTTATAGTTTCGCCTCCTAACCTTTTACCTCAAGGGTAATGTCAACAATAATACTTTATGAAAACCTACATACGAGTGTGTGTGTGTGTGTATACACTATACTGATCACGTGATCAGAATAATATTTTGATCACAACCTGACCTGCCCCGCTAGTAGTACGTTGAACTTCCCTGTGAACTAGGTTGAACTTCCGCCAACATTGCCCAAATGAGGCTTGCGATATACCGTTGGAAAGCTATGGACCCCAATATCATGACCCAACTTAAATTTTTGGCAAAATATAAGCGGTTTAGGAGCAGTTTTGAAAACCATTTTTTCTTCGCACAAAAAACGTGAATCGTATTTTCGATCGCATTTCTAAACCGTTTATCGGAATGAGGCATATAATATGGCATTGGAAAGCTGCTGCAAAACTGCTCCTTCCACATGTTAAAAGTTTTCTCTAATTCCCTATGGTTAAAGAGTGATTTGAAAAAAATGTAAAATTTCGTAAACCGAACAGCTGAGTTCATTTTTTCGATGTCATTTCTAAACGGCTAATCCAATGGAGGCAGATGATATGGCGTTGGAAAGCTTATGAAAATGCGTTACTTTTTCATCTTGAAAGTTTTTTTTTCTAATTTTGAATGGTTTAAGAGTAATTTAGAAAATGGTCCAAGTCCTACCGAGTTCGTATTTTCGAGCTAATTTTTTAACCGTGCGTCCGAATGCAGCAAATGATATGGCGTTGGAAATCTTGAACAAATGCAAAACTTTTTGGTATGTATTGTTTCTCCCAATTCTTTACGGTTTTAAGTCAGTTTCGAAAATGGCGAAAAACGTATTTTCACCGTAATTTCTACAAACTTTATCGGAATTGGGCAAATAATATACCATCGAAAAGCTACGGAAAATGCGAAACTTTTTCATGTTAATGGTTTTCTCTGATTCTTAGCTGTTTTCAAGTAATTTTGAAAACGGCGGGATCATTCGTTCTGCCTCTATCGCGAAACAGATTCGAAAATGCACCGCGTGACGAACCTGCACTTCTCAGCATGTCTACCTGAACTTCACTCTGTTTTCGACGTGTTTTTTTTGCTCGCAGATCTCCATCCACTACTCGTAGTTCTCCATCCACTCCCCGGAATTCAACGAGTGATATACCGATGGAAAGCTGTTGTAAACACACAACTTCCCCGTGTTGATTATTTTCTCATACTCGCGATCGTTTTAAAAGTTTTTCATCTGAAATTCATTCAGTGTAGTAGTTGAACTTCCTGCTATTTTCATGTTGAACTTCTATGACGTATTTTTCCTTTGTAATTTTCTCATCCATTTTCGTTAGTGTTACACAAATGATATTTCCTTTTGTACAAACCTCTCTCACAATAATTTTTTTAACTTTCTTCAACCGAGGACTTGAATTTATAACAACAAAACTTTTAGCCTTTGTTTTTTTATTCATTTTTAATACAAAATGCACACCGTGTAATACGTGAACTTCTGGCAGTTATCAATCTGAACTTCTTTGGGTTACGTAAATATATCTGATTTTTTTTTATGATTTTTAATCTGATTTTCTTAATCCTTTTTATGAAATTTTGAAGCGCTCTATTATTAAAAGTTGAACTTCTTGTTTCCATTCTTTAATAACGAGAAAAATCTGAGGTTTCTATAATCATCAAACTTCTCCATCTTTTTAATATGGATTTCTTGGTTTTATTTCTTAATCTTCTTTCACGAAATTTTGAGGCCCTCTATTATTAAAAGTTGAACTTCATGTTATTTAATTTTTGAACTTCTTGTTTCCATTCTTGAATAACGAGGAAAATCTGAGTTTTCTATAATCATCGAACTTCTCCATCTTTTTAATATGGACTTCCTGGTTTATTTCTTAATCTTCTTTCACGAAATTTTGAGGCCCTCTATTATTAAAAGTTGAACTTCATGTTATTTAATTTTTGAACTTCTTGTTTCCATTCTTGAATAACGAGGAAAATCTGAGTTTTCTATAATCATCGAACTTCTCCATCTTTTTAATATGGACTTCCTGGTTTATTTCTTAATCTTCTTTCACGAAATTTTGAGGCCCTCTATTATTAAAAGTTGAACTTCATGTTATTTAATTTTTGAACTTCTTGTTTCCATTTTTGAATAACGAGGAAAATCTGAGTTTTCTATAACCATCGAAGTTCTCCATCTTTTTAATATGGACTTACTGATTTTTTTTCTTAATCTTTTTTATGAAATTTTGAAGCGCTCTGTTTTTTTTAAAGTTGAACTTCTTGTTATTTATTTTTTGAACGTCTTGTTTTCCATTATTTAATAACGAGGGAAATCTGAGTTTTCTATAATCATCGAACTTCTCCATCTTTTTAATTTGGACTTCCTGGTATTATTTCTTTTAGTAATGGAAAAAATCCTACTTTTTGATAGACATCGAGCTGCTTTGTTTTTAAATTTGAACTTCTAGGTTTATTTTAATAGAACTTCTTCATTATGTCGAATAGAACTTATTGGTCTTATTCTTTAGTAATCGGAAAAAAATTGAGTTTTCAAATAAATATCAAACTGCTCTACTTTTAAAAATTGAAATTCTTGGTTTTATTATTTAGTAACAAGAAAAAACTGAGTTTTTAATATGCATTGAACTACTTCATTTTTAAAAATTGAACTTCCTGGTTTTAATCTTTAGTATTGGGGAAAAATGACCAAAATGACATTGTTTTTTGTTTTTGTTTTTTGAACTTCTAAATCCCAGGTTTTAATATACTTTGAACTTCTGTGTTATTTAAATCTGAACTTCACATTTTTTATTTTTTGAGTAAAGTTTTTGTTTTCGATTTTTAAATAAACCTGATTTTGAGTTTTTTTATTTTTGATCTTCATGGTCGATTCTTTAATTCCTTTTTTAATTTCAACTTCTTCATTGTATTATTTAGTAACGAGAAAACATCTAAGTTTTTTAACCTTTAAACTTCTCTCTTATTTTACTTTGAACTTCTTAGAGAAAATATGGTTTTAAATAAGCAAACAATTTTCTAGTTTTTACCTTTGAACTTCTAGGTTTTTTGATCTTCTCGGTTATTTCAAATTGAACTTCGAGGGTTTTCAAATTTGAACTTCTACGGTTTTTTGACCTTCTTGGTTCATTCAATTTTTCTTGTTTTCTTTAAATCCATTTTTATATAAAAAAATTGGTTAATTATTTAGTAACGAGGAAAATCTGAGTTCTTCATATACATTGAACTATTTTATTTTTTAAATTTGAACTTACTGATTTTTTCAATTTGGACTTCTTGGTTTATTCATTTGTAAAGGAAAAAATACTAGTTTTGTAATAAACATCATACAAGTTCTTTGTTATTTCAAACTGAACTTCTTGGTTTGTTCGTTAGTAACGGGAAAAATTCAAGTTTTTGTAATAAATATCGAAGTGCTCCATTTTTTGTTTTTTAATTCGACAAAAAATCTGTTTCCTTTGTGAACATCAAACAACTTTGATATTTTTATTTGAACCGCTTGTGTTTTTTAGAAACGTGACCTGCTCTGTTATTTTAATGTGAACTTCTTGAATTATTATTGCGAACGAATAAAATCAGTTTGTTTAATAAACATCCCACTTTCTGTAAAATATATGTTTAAAAAAATGGCACTCATGAAAAAATAGAATTACCTAATTACAAAATAGAGAAGTACGTAGCATTTACCCATATATGTCCAAAGTTTAAAATTATCAAGTGGACTATTTATATTTTGGCTCCAGTGTTCTTAAAGACAAACATCTGGGTGTACTTTTAAAAATACACTGGCCAAAATGGGCCTGATAAAAATACATGGAGTTATTCCCCATTACACATTTTTTTATTCTCTCTCTCTTCTCACTATGATTGCTTTGCTTTCTCTTTTATTGAATAGAAAAGTCCAGCAGTGACCAGGATGCTAGCTTAGCTCTTTTAGCCAATCCTTTAATTCCCAGCCACGTGTTCCTTCTTACCTCTTCAACGCTTCTTCCTTGTGTGCAGCAAGATCCAGCCACTTTTTTTATTTCCGCAAGTGAGCGGACTAGAAAACTACGTAAAATGCTCTCCTTTTTGTAGTTGAATGGACACATCAGGTGAAGCCGGCCTGCAACAATGGCCATTTTTCATCAGAGGATAAACACAAAAACATATGTCATGCACTGATGTTTTTTCCGCACACAAAGGAGTAAACATCAGTTATTCAAAAATCAAAATAACACAAGTACGAAGCAAGTGATCACACATTTTGCACATGCAACAAAGTGTAGATGTTTAGTTATTTAGCTTCACTTACATCATGCATCGCTCCTTTCCGTCAGTTAACTCAGTATCCATCAAGTGTTGTTTCTGTTCGTCAGTTTAACTCTTGTGTCCATGGGCGTCAGTGCACACAACACACAGAAGGCCAGTAGCGGCATGCTCGGGTAAGCCGGCGGCAACACGCAGGGGATTCAATGTTGAGGTGCATGGCGAGTGTCGGTGCTCCAGGTGTGCGGCGGCCAGCTGCAGGGTACAAGTGTGTGGCGACTTAGATGAACTGCCTGCAGTGGCATCGACGAACGACCGGACACTGTACTAGCAGATCCCCACCGGGAATAGGCGACATGGTGGAAGGGGATCCTCGCTGATGGATCTGCCCAGAGGAGGTCCTTCTTGCACCAACGGGAGACGGCGCCTGTGGGGCATGGGGTGTGGAGACGTCATCGTTGGTTTCTCGTAGCTCGGCAACGTCGTACGATAGCAGCACATGAGGAGCCAGGGGCAAGGGAAGGTGACGAGCTGGAGGATACAGCCATACAGGGAAGCTCGCCGGAGGTAGAGAAGGAGAAGAGAAAGGCATAGGACGGGAGGAGGCTCACCGGAGGGAAGGGGTGCGGGCTTGACCGGATCCACGCCAGCAGCAAGCGGGGGACTGCGAGGGCAGGCGGACGAGGATTGCACGACGGTTGATGGTGGTCGGTGATCCCCAGCGACGTCGGTTAGGGTGCAGAGCCGCGCGCAGCCAGGGTAGAAGTTCGGCGGCAGGATCTTGGTGGCACGCAAAGAAGGTGGGCGGCGCACAGGGAACCAACACTAGTAGGTCCGGGGGCGACGGCGTGCTGGGTAGGTCGGGCAGCGGCGGCGCGCTGGGTTGACCAGCCGGCGGCGCCGTGCTAGGATGTTTGGGCGGCAGTAGATCGGGGATGCGGGGATCATGGGCGGGGGTACCCAGTTTTTTTTGTCGCTCTGGTTCGGGAGTTCGGAAGCATCTCCTCACGCCTATATATATCCGGATCTCTCCAACACATAGTGCTTGCCAAAGAAAAAGGTATAAAAAGGAAAGGTGATGATCACCATGACTCTGTATAAGGGTAGGAGATAAAAGTAAAAGATAGGCCCTTCGTAGAGGGAAGCAGAGGTTTTCATGCAATTTTTTGGTTGGATGCACAAAATCTTAACGCAAAAGAACATCACTTTATATTGCCGCTTGTGATAAGGACCTTTATTATGCAGTCCATCGCTTTTATTTCTTTCATATCACAAGTTTGTATAAATTAAAGGTTATTTTCTTCACACTAATAGATCATACATATTTAGAGAGCAATTTTTATTGCTTGCACCAATGACAACTTACTTGAAGGATCTTACTCAATCCATAGGTAGGTATGGTGGACTCTCATGGCAAAACTGGGTTTAGGGATGTTTGGAAGCACAAGTAGTATCTCTACTTGGTGCAAAGAATTTGACTAGCATGAGAGGGAAAGTCAAACTCAACATGTTGGATGATCCATGACAATATAACTTCTATTCAGGTATAAGAAAACACAACCCATTATGTTGTTTTCCTTGTCCAACATCAACTTTTTAGCATGTCATATTTTAATGAGTGCTCACAATTACAAAAGATGCCCAAGATAGTATATTTATATGTGAATCCTCTCTTTCTTTATTACTTCCTATTAATTGCAACAATGACCAAAACTATGTTTGTCAACTCTCAACATTTATTCATCGTACTCTTTATATGTGAAGTCATTACTCTCTGTAACACTACTGCAGGTTGCTGCTAACGCGACACTACGATCAGAGACCCTTCGAGAAACTGTGTGTGATGCAATAATCGCAAACGGTGGTGTATGAAAACCGTCAAAAATGTATAAAACGTTTGCGATGACGGATGAATCAAACACGGTTCAGATTTTAGTTGCGTGTGCGATGAAGGGCATACGGTTCAGTTCAATTAACTGTTTGCGATGAGGAGGAACAAAAGAAACGGGCAGCCAGATGAAGGCGTGTACGATTGATGTCTACTACACAACCTTCTTCTTGTAGACTTTGTTGGGCCTCCAAGTGCAGAGGTTTGTAGGACAGTAGCAAATTTCCCTCAAGTGGATGACCTAAGGTTTATCAATCCGTAGGAGGCGTAGGATGAAGATGGTCTCTCTCAAGCAACCCTGCAACCAAATAACAAAGAGTCTCTTGTGTCCCCAACACACCCAATACAATGGTAAATTGTATAGGTGCACTAGTTCGGCGAAGAGATGGTGATACAAGTGGTATATGGATAGTAGATAATAGTTTTTGTAATATGAAAATATAAAAACAGCAAGGTAACTAATGGTAAAAGTGAGCATAAACGGTATTGCAATGATAGGAAACAAGGCCTAGGGTTCATACTTTCGCTAGTGTAAGTTCCCTCAACAATGATAACATAATTGGATCACATAACTATCCCTCAACATGCAACAAAGAGTCACTCCAAAGTCACCGATAGTGGAAAATGAACGAAGAGATTATGGTAGGGTACGAAACCACCTCAAAGTTATTCTTTCCAATCAATCTGTTGGGCTATTCCTATAAATGTCACAAACAGCCCTAGAGTTCATACTAGAATAACATCTTAAGACACAAATCAACCAAAACCCTAATGTCACCTAGATACTCCAATGTCACCTCAAGTATCCGTGGGCATGATTATACGATATGCATCACACAATCTCAGATTCATCTATTCAACCAACACATAGAACCTCAAAGAGTGCCCCAAAGTTCCTACCGGAGAATCACCACGAAAACGTGTGCCAACCCCTATGCATAGGTTCATGGGCCGAACCCGCAAGTTTATCACCAAAACATACATCAAGTGAATCATGTGATATCCCATTGTCACCACAGATATGCACGGCAAGACATACATCAAGTGTTCTCAAATCTTTAAAGACTCAATCCGATAAGATAACTTCAAAGGGGAAACTCGATCCATTACAAGAGAGTAGAGGGGGGAGAAAACATCATAAGATCCAACTATAATAACAAAGCTCGCGATACATCAAGATCGTATCACCTCAAGAACACGAGAGAGAGAGAGAGATCAAACACATAGCTACTGGTACATACCCTCAGCCCTGAGGGAGAACTACTCCCTCCTCGTCATGGAGAGCACCGGGATGATGAAGATGGCCACCGGAGAGGGATTCCCCCTCTGGCAGGGTGCCGGAACGGGTCTAGATTGGTTTTCGGTGGCTACGGAGGCTTCTGGCGGCGGAACTCCTAATCTATTGTGCTCCCCAATCATTTTAGGGTATATGGAGATATATAGGCGGAAGAAGTACGTCAGGGGAACCATGAGGGGCCCACGAGGGTGGAGGGCGCGCCCAGGGGGGTGGGCGTGCCCCCTGCCTCGTGGCTTCCTTGTTGCTTCCCTTACGTGGACTCCAAGTCTCCCGGGTTGCTTTCCTTCCAAAAATAAGTTCCGTGAAGTTTCAGGTCAATTGGACTCTGTTTGATTTTCCTTTTTTGCGATACTCTAAAACAAGGAAAAAACAAAAACTGGCACTGGGCTCTGGGTTAATAGGTTAGTCCCAAAAAAATATAAAAGTGTATAATAAAGCCCATAAACATCCAAAACAGAAGATAATATAGTATGGAGCAATCAAAAATTATAGATACGTTGGAGACGTATCAGCGATACACAACATACGGTTCACTCGGATGAGCTGTTTGTGATTATGCAACACAAAAGAAACGGGCAACCAGATGAAGGTGTGTGCGATATACATCATACGGTTCACTCCGATGAACTGTTTATGATTAGGCAACACAAAAGAAACGGCCAGCGAGATCAAGGTGTGTGAGATATATGCATGCGGTTCACTCGGCCCTTGTCGTCAGTGTGTGACCTTTGTGGCAACCGTTCGGTCCCCAGGCGCCTCTTACTGTACCGTGGCAACCATCCACCAACTCTTCGCCTTTCCCTCTCGATTTGGAACTGCTGTCGCACGCTAGCTATTCCTCCCTCCTCCATTTGCCTTCACCCTTCCTTCTGCCATTGTTCGTCCGTCTTCTCCATGGAGGGAACAGGCCGGAAATGACCCCGTTATTCTTGCCCCGATCTGAATGATGACACGGTGGAGGAACTCATTGATCGGTGCGATGTCATCACCTCAGCTAGCATGGCTTGTTCGTTCAAGACCATTTTTGACTCAACTAATAACATCATTACAAGGAACCCAAGGGTCCAGGAGCGGTTTGATCTGCCCTATCTTATTCGCCGTGACCCTGCTGACTGGCACGGGGACGAGGGAAGCCTCGCCTTGTGTAAGTTGATTCCGCTTGATAATGATACATATGATGTTAAGATGCCATCGCTTGAGGGCAAGGCTTGGGCAGGCGCAAATGGAGATTGGGTTGTTTATATTGGGTATAACTGCGAGTGGGAACTTGTGAATGTGTACAATCGTCACCGGGTTCCACTTCCAAAAATCTCAGACGACTGCCCAGAGGTTGAGTACACCGGTATTCTACGTGAGTTCAAATATGATCATGCTGGCTGTCGTCTATGGAAGATAGCAATTTGTCAAGTTCCCAACTGCTCTTGGGATTACACGAACTATGAAGTTGTTGCTATCTTCGACAAGCTTGTTGTCGTCCTTACTTCCACGCCTCGATGGATATTGCTCAAAAATCAATTTTTGTACATGGATGAGTACTGTGATGCAATTCAATACGAGGGTCTTGTGTTTGCTGCCACCACTCGTGGCACTATTTTTGCATGGATTCCTGATGCTTTCGGTACGTTTATCTTCCACCATAATTATAATTGTTTCATCCACATGCATGCGGGTTAGCTAGTTTCCCTTTACTAATTAACCTTCTTGTGTTTCCAAGGTCCTGTGAACATTCCACCACCTATACTTGAAAATTTTTACGAGCATGAGGACGAGCAGGACCCATATACTCAGTGGCGCCTGTCGGTGTACTAGAGTAGGGGTACCCTAGTATCCCGAACTTGTGCACGGGCAGTCGCAGCATCCCGCGGCAAGGCTTGCCGGGTGACTGCCAAGGTCCTCCGTGGTTCCTTTGGAGCCATTCAAGGACAAAGTATCCAAGCCAAGGAGACAAGACCCCGGCAAGAGGAGCTTGCCGGGAAGGCCAACCAAGGCACCTCAAGACCCCGGCAAGAGGAGCTTGCCGGGAAGGCCAACCAAGGCATCTCAAGGAGCTTGCCGCGACGCGCCACGCATCCCGGCAAGGCCCGGTGAGCGACAAGCTCCCGGATGCGACAAGACAACGACCGCGGCAAGGCGCTTGCCGCGACAAGCCACCACTCCGTGCCCGCGCTCCAACACATCCACCAACGTGTCGCTCTGGGACCCTTCCAGGCGTATGTGGCGGGAGGCTGTGCAGCCAGCGACGCGCGGTGGCAAGCGGCGCTGACAAGATTGCCATCATGGCGAGCGGTGGCGTCCCTGACGCTCCCTTTTGCACTATTTAGGCGACGCAGACGGGCATTTAATGCCCTGGTCCCGTGCCGTCAGGGTTAGGTATGATACACTGTAGCAGGTAGCTGTACCTACCGCAACACCTTTCCATTTTTACCCTTGTCTATGTTGCCACCTGTCGGTGACCCCTTGAGCATATAAAAGGAGGCCCACGCGCAACGTAGAGGGGGGGGGGAAGAGGAAGAGAACACTCACGCTCGGTCTCGTTAGCTGCTGGGGTGTACTGTAGCACTCCGCGCTCCCGAGCAAGAACTCAATACAAACCACAAAGCAGGAGTAGGGTTTTACGCATCCGTGCGGCCCGAACCTGGGTAAACTGCTCGTGTGCTTCGCCTCGATCCGCTCTTCGTGCGACCCTCGCCCCCGCCGAACCGAAAGGGACTCGGTCCGCTGGTCCCATAGGTGTTCATGGATCAGATCCCCGGCATCTTTGGCGCGCCAGGTAGGGGGCGTCGGGGTTGTGTGAACCAGATCCGGCGTTCACACGAGCTAGATCTTCATCATCTTCATCGACATGCCGCCGAAGAAGAAGGCTTCGGAGGCGGCTGCTCCGTCCGCGCCGAACCCACCACCGCCGGAGCAAACGGCTGATGGGGCAGACGCCGGCGGAAGAACGGGCGTCGACGAGGGAGATCACGGTGCTGCCAGGTCCAAGGACAAGGCTGTGCTGCCCATCGGCGGCGTAGCCGGCTCCCACAACGACTGGGCGCACTCCAAGACCTCGGCGTCCGTACATGCACCGCGCCCATCTCAGGAGGCGCGGGACCGGCAGCGTCATGGTACTCACGGTACCATGCGTTTGCTGGACCAAGATCGAGCTGGTGGATCTCGGAGTGCTCAAGACCAGCATGCACGCCAACATGCTGGCGCGAGCGAGACACGGTCGCCTGGACGGGATACTGCTCCTTCTAACATAGTTAGAAGTCCGAGCATATCCCGCTCCTCGCACCGTTCGCCACCACCACCCACCACTGCTGCAGAAGCTTTGGCGCGAGCTCAACTGCTCCTGGACTACCCTCCAACGGCAGACAAGATCGACGACTGGAGGGCCACCATTCAAAGTCTCATCGGCTTCGCCAACGGCGACACTCAACGGCAGCCGAGCACGTCGCAGCCGCAGCCAGTCAGCCAGGCACGAGCCGGTGGCGACAAGACCGGTGGGGGTGCAACCACTGTGCACTCTCCGCCCCGAAGGACAAGATCGCCGACTCGCCGGATCCATCTCGACAGCGACTCCACCGCGTCATCAGATCCACGAGCTCGTCGCGACCAGCGCCAAGTTCTTCACGAACAACAGCAAGAAGACGCTCGTACTCGCATCGAGCGCCGGAGAGAAGCGCGACGTCAATCGGACCAATGCGCTGGGCCCTCTGTCGACATGCATGCGCCAGGGGAACGAGGCGACTTGCCATACGCGGTAGGTTGCCCTGCGTTTACCCGTGAGCCGCGGCAAGTCCAGTGGCCCAGCACGAAGAATTTCAAGCCAGACGTACCAGAGAAGTATGACGGCAAGTCGCATCCGTCGGAGTTTCTCAGCATCTACACCATCGCGGTGCATGCTGCCGGGGGACGGGACGACAAGATTCTTGCCAACTACTTCCCACTGGTGCTCAAGCCCAACATCAGGTCCTGACTCATGCACTTGCCGGACAACTCCATATCCTCCTGGGCAGACCTATGCCATCAGTTTGTTGGCGCCTTTACAGGTGCCCACAAACCTCATGGCCAAGAGAGTGACCTTCATCTGCTCGCCCAGAAGGAAGGAGAGCCCCTGCGCAAGTACATTCAGAGATTCAGCCATGTACAACACAACATCCCAGATGTCCACCCTGCCGCGGTCATCAGCGCGTTCCATCAGAACGTGCGTAACCGCAGGATGCGGGAGGAGATGGCGATGTGCAAGATCAGAGACGTCAGTGAGCTGTATGCCCTGGCCGACAAGTGTGCACGTGCTGAGGAAGGGAGGAAACTCCCTGGAGAGAATACAGGAGCAGGAGGATCTGACAGCGAGGATGCTGCCCCAGCAAAGAAAAACCGGTGGCGGAACAACAGGAAGAAGAAAGGCAAAGATGTGCTAGTCGTTGAGCAGTCCGGCAACGAAGGTGGCGCCAAGAAAGCCAAGGCCGGTAGCTCTGGCAAGGAGATTGCCGCATGCACCAACTGCCAGGCTGTGGCGGTCGCCGACAAGCAGGATGGCACCGACAAGCAGTACTGCAAGATCCACCGCACCAAGGGCCATGACCTCCAGAGCTGCAAGAAGGTCCCCAAGATCAACGCCAAGAGCGCTGAGGAGCAGTTTGCTCCGGCAAGCCCTAGGGTTTGTTCCGTTGAAGCAGAAGCTCCCGACAAGTTTTGCTCCGGCAAGCTTGCCGGGGAACGTCAAGCTCCGGCAGAGCCGCAGGTTCTCGCCGTAGAAGCGGATGTTCCCGCAGCAGCAGATTTGCCTTTAGTCCTTGTTGTCGAGCCACAAGCTCCAGCATGGGCACAGCAGATTGTCCGTTTCCTTCAGACAGGAGAACTTCCCGAAGAGCAAGAAGAAGCAGAAAGAGTAGCCCGGCAGTCAAGTATGTACCAGTTTGTCAACAACACACTGTACAGAAGAAGACTCAATGGTGTGAAATTGAAGTGTATTCACCGGGAAGACGGACAAAAGCTGTTGGCAGAAATACATGGAGGCATATGTGGTCATCACATTGGCGCAAGAGCACTTGCCGGCAAAGCATTCCGGCAAGGATTCTATTGGCCGACAGCCCTCCAGGATGCAACTGCACAAGTAACCAAGTGTGAAGCGTGCCCGTTTCATTCCAAGCAGATACACCAACCAGCTCAAGCTCTCCAGACGATCCCTTTATCCTGGCCATTTTCGGTCTGGGGGCTCGACATCCTCGGCCCCTTTCCCCGAGCAATCGGGGGCTTTGAGTACTTGTACGTTGCAATCGACAAGTTCACAAAGTGGCCGGAAGTGGAAGCAGTGAGGAAGGTGACAACACAGTCAGCAGTCAAGTTCTTCAGGTCGATTGTTTGCCGTTTCGGGATCCCTAACAGGATAATCACCGACAACGGTACGCAATTCACGAGCCGCACCTTCATGTAGTACGTCCAAGATCTTGGCGCCAAGGTCCGCTTCGCTTCTGTTGCTCACCCGAGAAGCAACGGTCAAGCGGAGAGGGCAAATGCTGAAGTGCTGCGTGGGCTCAAGACCAGGACTTTCGACAGGCTGCACAAGTGCGGAAGAAACTGGATCGAGGAGCTGCCGGTGGTTCTTTGGTCGATCGGGACGATGCCAAATCGAGCCACTGGCCAGACACCTTTCGCTCTAGTCTATGGAGCAGAGGCAGTTCTCCCCACGGAACTCATATACGGGTCACCTCGAGTGCTCGCTCATGATGAGCTTGAGTAAGAGCAGCTGCGACAAGATGACGCGCTGCTCCTTGAGGAAGACCGTCTTCAGGCTGCTGTACGAGCTGCTCGCTACCAGCAAGCTTTGCGCCGCTACCATAGCCGCAAAGTTAACGCCAGAAGTTTCGAGGAAGGCGACCTTGTTCTTCGGCATGTTCAGTCCGCCAAGAATTCCAACAAGTTGACGCCGAAGTGGGAAGGCCCTTACCGGGTGAAACGAGTCACTAGGCCTGGCGCTGTCCGCCTTGAGACCGAAGATAGCATTCCGGTGAGCAATTCCTGGAACATCGAGCATCTTCGTAAGTTTTACCCGTAAGGCGTGGTTGCCGGAACCTGTTCCGGCAACCACCTTTTGTACAAGTCTTGCCGCTGTTGCATGTAATCCTTCGTACAAAGCCGGGCGCAGACCCCGTGCATAAGTAAAGCTCATGTGCTCCGCACATCTTGTCAATTTCATGCATTCTATTTTTTGCATATGTGATCTGACACTTTGTGCAGCACCAACTCCCCGGTAAGTAATAATGAGCCGTGAGGCTCCATATCTTTATTTTCTCCTCTTTCTTTTTTCTCAAGGAAAGGAAGGTTCCCTCGCCCACAAGTTTGCCGGGGGAGGAAGGAGAAGATGATGGTATGGACCAGGCGTCGTTCAAGAAAGTTTCGCCTTACCGGGAAGCAAACAACAGAAAAGCTAAGTTGCCAAAGTTTGAGCAATCAGATTTTTAAAATTTTTAAGTTATCTCCCTTGAACGACCGCACTTTGTATGGAAAACCTGTGCGCGGAGGAACCAACTCGTAGCTAGTTGCGCCCTTACTTTGTTTCGAGTCCGCTCAACAACTTAAGTGAGCTGCGACTAGTTGCGACAAGGTTTCTTGTCGGTAGCGGCACCGCAAGTAGGCTGCTGACGTCCCGCACTCAGCGCTCGCGGCTAAGGTGCCTGCACCGGCAAGGTTTCTTGTAGGGCAAAAACATACAAAGGGAGGAATCAAGTAAAGGGAATAACATTGCAATCATTACCCGGAATAGAGTTATACCACAAGGTAGCTTGTCGCGGCTCTAACAGATTGTTCTCATAACATGACCAGCAGCAACAAGAAAAGAAGAAAACAGGCGGCCTAGTCTACGCGATCGCCCTCAATCCTCTTGATCCCGCTCACCTTGTCCACAATGGGTGCGACAAGGGTCTTGAGCGCCTCCAGATCAGCATCCGGCGGCAGGGTCTTGAGGACGTTGGTGAGGTTGAGGCCCGGGTTGCGGAAGGCCACCTTCACCAACACCTTTTGAAGAGCTCCCGCGCAGATCTTGCGCGACTCATCGGCCAGCTGCTTTGGGATCCTCTCCCGGAGTCGCTGGAGGGCCGTCGCCACGCCTTTGAAGAACAAGACGAGCTTGGCGCTGGGTTGGAGGTTCTCATCGGAGGGATACCCGAGATCCTCCATCCCCAGCTGCGCCAGCTCCCTGTCAATGTCTACGGCAACATTCACAAGACCCTCCGTCCAGTGCTCCACATTCTCCCTCAGCTCCCTCGCGGCGAGCTTGGGGGGGGGGGGAAGATTGCCCGCTCCTTTCGCAGCACCGCAAGCCGCTGCGCCTCGGTCGACTTCACAACCTTCCCCTTGTCGGCTCTCGGAGCCATGGCGGAAGTGGTGGAGGAGGTCGACGGTGTTGGTGGTGCCGGTGGCGATGGGGGGCGGGGCGCTGATCTCTTGCGGCTTTGGAAAGACGAGGGAGCGGCGGAGATTTCCGAGGTTGGAGTAGCAACCGGCGAATGGGCGAACTACCCCTGTTTCCCCTGCTTATAAAGAGGAAGGGGGCGGACGTTCCGCCTTTCCGAATAAATAAACCACCCACGATCTCTCCCACGATGCCGCATTCAAGGCGTGCCGTTCGGGGAGGGCGCGGTGGGTACGGGGAGAGATACGGCGTAACCTAGGCCGCGCGTGCCCGTGCCCTGTTTTGGGCCTGGCCCAACAACGCTCGGCACTGTGTATGGCCCAGGCCCGGGGGCTCCTGTCGATGTACTAGAGTAGGGGTACCCTAGTATCCCGAACTTGTGCACGGGCAGTCGCAGCATCCCGCGGCAAGGCTTGCCGGGTGACCGCCAAGGTCCTCCGTGGTTCCTTTGGAGCCATTCAAGGACAAAGTATCCAAGCCAAGGAGACAAGACCCCGGCAAGAGGAGCTTGCCGGGAAGGCCAACCAAGGCACCTCAAGACCCCGGCAAGAGGAGCTTGCCGGGAAGGCCAACCAAGGCATCTCAAGGAGCTTGCCGCGACGCGCCACGCGTCCCGGCAAGGCCCGGTGAGCGACAACCTCCCGGACGCGACAAGACAACGACCGCGGCAAGGCGCTTGCCGCGACAAGCCACCACTCCGTGCCCGCGCTCCAACACATCCACCAACGTGTCGCTTTGGGACCCTTCCAGGCGTACGTGGCGGGAGGCTGTGCAGCCAGCGGCGCGCGGTGGCAAGCGGCGCTGACAAGATTGCCATCGTGGCGAGCGGTGGCGTCCCTGACGGTCCCTTTTGCACTATTTAGGCGACGCAGACGGGCATTTAATGCCCTTGTCCCCTGCCGTCAGGGTTAGGTATGATACACTGTAGCAGGTAGCTGTACCTACCGCAACACCTTTCCATTTTTACCCTTGTCTACGTTGCCACCTGTCGGTGACCCCTTGAGCATATAAAAGGAGGCCCACGCGCAACGTAGGGGGGGGGGAAGAGGAAGAGAACACTCACGCTCGGTCTCGTTAGCTGCTGGGGTGTACTGTAGCACTCCGCGCTCCCGAGCAAGAACTCAATACAAACCACAAAGCAGGAGTAGGGTTTTACGCATCCATGCGGCCCAAACCTGGGTAAACTGCTCGTGTGCTTCGCCTCGATCCGCTCTTCGTGCGACCCTCGCCCCCGCCGAACCGAAAGGGACTCGGTCCGCCGGTCCCATAGGTGTTCGTGGATCAGATCCCCGGCAGCGCCTGGCAACTTATTCCGATGGATCACCTCTTCTTATCTGTATACATGGCACTGCTGATGTTACTAAGGAAGCAGGTGTTGTCTTGCATGGTCGCACTCTCCGGACCTATTCTAATATCTGTTGCAGGGTATTCGGGATGGATACTAGTGTACTAGCGCAACACCTTCTCCCTGGTTCAGTATTGGAAGTCTTGGAGGAAACTCGCTCTTCCTTGGACAAAACTATCCAATGATGGTGGAAGGCGATCCAGCTGTTGTTGACACAACGTTACTACCATTTATGAGAAGCAACTGTATCTATACCTTGGACATTACTATGCTTCACTACCGTCCCAATATGGGTCCTGACATAGGCCGCTTTAGCCTTGATGATCATTCTTGCGTTGGTCTCAAGATTAACAGTAGCTGGCCCTTCCCAGAGAATCACTTCTGGTTCAAAGCAACCATTTCCAACACCGATGAGTGGTTGAGCTGAAGTTCATTTCATCGCTTTGTTATTTGTTGTGTGAGAAAAACTTTACTAGACTGTTTTGTTGGAAATGATCTATAATCCAACGTGTATCCTCATTGTCGTTGTGGGTTGATGACTTGTTGTATGTAATCAATGGTACATTTGCATATGCGTCCATCAACTCACGCCTGCTAGTGGTGTCCATATGAATAGTGCTAGTGATTTTAGTTGCAAAAATTAGATAGTTCTAGTGATTTGTAGCTGCATATTTTGACAAATCACAGTGTTACAAGGTTGAAAAATGGCAATGTTACTAGATAAACAAATGTCAATCTTTCCAGCTTGACAAATGGAAACATACACAAAATGACGGATATGCAAATCTTACCCAATTGTTTGTATGTGGTTGCACACGGGTCATGCAAAACAACCGTTTGCATTGAAGGGATGCAGAAATCCTGCTCGGCACATTTTCCCTTGGCTTCCTGTGGAAGCTGTCAGTTTGCATACGGGTGTTCTAACTAAAACGTTTGCGATGACTGTTTTATATTTAAAAACCATTGACGTTTTTTTCAAAAGAAAATCGTTTGATAAGTCTGTACATTAAGAGAGAAAAATGCAAGTTCATTCAAACCATATCTTTCATTTAGTCACACTACGAATTTATATTCATATGATCGAGAATTCGAGATACAGTATTAAACCCCCAAAAAACTATTTCCGGCGGCGGCGGAGGCGGCGTGCCGCGCCGTCGTTGTCGTTGTTGTCCTTTGGGACACCGTTGTTGAAGTCTTCAAGGCAGCACAAAATTTTCTTCACTTTTAAATCAAATATCATGTAGTCCGCGATCGACGGGCGGGGCGCGGGAGGACAGCAACTGGCGCCGCTGAGAGGTAGCGGTCGACGGTGGTGTCCCATGCCGCTGAGGGGGGCGCGCGCACGGGCACGACGGGTGCAGCCAAACGCACGGGGACCGGCGCCGCGATGGGTGGAGGGGCGCGCATGGGCAGGGGCACGGGTGCGGCGGGTGTAGCCAAACGCACGGGGCCCGACACCATGGTGGGTGGAGGTGCGCGCACGGGCACGGGCGCTGGCGCTGGCATGTACATGAGCTCGCGCAGGTCAGCGGAGACCTCGCTGACGCCCGTGGCTTCCAGCTCTGCGATAGTGCTCGGCAACCAGCCCGTCAATGCTACGGGGATGGTTGCTGGCGCCGGCGCGGGGATGGGAGCTGGGACGGGAGTGGGGGCAGCAACCCCCGCGGCCATCTCATTTTGGGCCATGTCCATGAGGCCCCATTCCTCCTTATTTTCTATCTCCTCTGGCTCAGAGTCGACTTCACCAAACTTGAAGACTAGTGGCAGATGGTCGTTCTGCGCCATGGCGTTGGTGGAGGTCTGCGGGAGGGAGGGGAATGGGAGGTGAATAGTAAGGCCGGCCGTATTAAACATCGGCTCGGGCACCAATAATGGAGAGGAAGGCAGGCAGCCATGGAAGTCAGAGGGCCCCCTTTCCCAGTGAGCCTGCGTAGCGTACAGCTTGCACGCTTCCCGGTGAGCCTGCACATTGGAGGACAGCTTGCACGCCTCTCGGTCAGCCTGTGCACCGGACTGCGCTCGCACGCCTCCCGTTCAGTCAAGGTCAAGCAGCTGTCTACACGACACCTCCTACATCCATTAAAACCAAGACACGTGGCATCACATGAATGGTTAACAGAACGCACACGGTTTCAATTATACAAACGTTTGAGATATTGAAATGGCAGCTATTTTTCAAAATGCCTTTGTTGGCTGTCATTATTCGAGTGCGCCTTCTCCCAAAATGGACACAAAAAATACCACAACATGTAAGGTGCCATTCCATGATAGCATGCCAAGTTTCATGAATTCCAGACGAGTTTTGGATTTACTAGAATTTAAAAACCAGGCATCTCAATGTTTTGCCGGCAATTAATGGTGCCCTGGTGTTTGAATTTCATTCCCATCTCTTGCATGGGACCTAAGCATGCACCCAAGGACACATATTTGATTTTTCAACCAATTTATATGCACTGGAGCATGTGCAAGCTATTCTTTCCATTCGATCTATTCAAGAGTTCGTACTAAAATAACACAAAGCTATTCTTTCCGTTCAATCTATCCTAGAGTTCGTACTAAAATAACACCAAAGCAAATTCATATTCATAATACTCAATCCAACACAAATAACTTCAAAGAGTGCCCCAAGATTTCTATCGGAGAAACAAAGACAAGAATGTGCATCAACCCGTATGCATAGATTACCCCAATGTCACCTCGGGAATCCGCGAGTTGAGTGCCAAAACATATATCAAGTGAATCAATACGATACCCCATTGTCACCACGAGTATTCAATTGCAAGACATATATCAAGTTCTCTCAAATCCATAAAACTATTCTATCCAATAACAACGAAATCTCAAAGGGAAAAACTCAATTCATCACAACAAGATAGAGAGGGGAAAACAGCATATGATCCGACTATATTAACAAAGCCCGCGATACATCAAGATCGTGACATCTCAAGCACACGAGAGAGAGAGAGAGAGAGATTGAACACCTAGCTACTTGTACAAACCCTTAGCCCTGAGGGTGGACTACTCCCTCCTCATCATGGTAGCCACCGGGATGATGAAGATGGCCACCGATGATGATCCCCCCTCCGGCAGGGTGCCGGAATGGGGTCTAGATTGGTTTTCGGTGGCTACATAACCTTGCGGCGGCGGAAATTCTGATCTAGGTTAAACCCGAGAGTTTTCGAAATATTTGGGAAATTATAGGGTAAAGAGGGGTGCAGGAGGCCACCGAGGTGGGCACAACCCACCTGGGCGCGCCTGGGCCCCCAAGCGCGCCCTAGTGGGTTGTGCCCCCCTCGGGGCACCCCCCAGGTGCCGCTCTGGCCCATCCTGGGTGTTCTGGTCCATAAAAATTCTCCAAAAAGTTTCGCGGTGTTTGGACTTCGTTTGATATTGATTTTCCGCGATGTAAAAAACATGCAAAAAACAGCAACTCGCACTTGGCACTATGTCAAAAGGGTAGTCCCAAAAAATGATATAAAATGACTATAAAATGATTATAAAACATCCAAGAATGATAATATAACAGCATGGAACAATCAAAAATTATAGATACGTTGGAGACATATCACTATAAAACATGATTAATATAGTAGCCTAATCATGTTAACACACAAAAACAGTAGGGGTAAATATTGGGTTGTCTCCCAACAAGCGCTTTTCTCTAATGCCTTTCTAGCAAGGCATGACGATGTCAATGATGCTCACATAGAAGATAAGAATTGAAACATAATGTGAGCATCATGAAGAATATGACTAGCGCATTTTAGTCTAACCCACTTCCTATGCATAGGGATTTTGTGAGCAAACAACATATGGGAACAAGAATCAACTAGCATAGGAAGGCAAAACAAGCATAACTCCAAGATTTTCAACACATAGAGAGGAAAGTTGATATTATTGCAACTCCTACAAGCAAATATTCCTCCCTCATAATAATTTTCAGTAGCATCATGAATGAATTCAGAATTATAGCTATCACACAAAGCATTCTTTTCATGATCCACAAGCACAGAAGTTTTGCTACTCTCCGCATAAGAAAATTTATTCTCATGGATAGTAGCGGGAGCAAACTCAACAAAATAGCTATCATGTGTGGCATAATCCAATTGAAAAATGAAATGATGATGAGAAGTTTCATGGTTATCATTATTCTTTATAGCATACATGTCATCAAAATAATCATCATAGATAGCAACTTTGTTATCATAATCAATTGGAACCTCTTCCAAAATAGTGGAATCATCATTAAATAAAGTCATGACCTCTCCAAATCCACTTTCATCAGTATTGTGAAAAGATTCAACACCCTCCAAAATAGTGGGATCATTACCTAGAGTTGACACTCTTCCAAACCTGCTTTCATCAATATAATCATCATAAATAGCAGGCATGCTATCATCATAATAAATTTGCTGATCAAAACTTGGGGGACAAAAAAATATCATCTTAATTAAACATAGCATCCCCAAGCTTATGGCTTTGCATATCATTAGCATCATGGATATTCAAAGAATTCATACTAACAACATTGCTATCATGCCCATCATTCAAATATTTAGTGCCAAACATTTTATTGACTTCTTCCTCTAACACTTGAGCACAATTTTCCTTTCCATCATTTTCACAAAAGACATTAAAAAGGTGAAGCATATGAGGCAATCTCAATTCCATTTTTTGTAGTTTTCTTTCATAGACTAAACTAGTGATAAAAGAAGAAACTAAAAGATTCAATTGCAAGATCTAAAGATATACCTTCAAGCACTCACCTCCCCGACAGTAGCACCAGAAAAGAGCTTGATGTCTACTACGCAAGCTTCTTCTTGTAGACTCGTGTTGGGCCTCCAAGCGTAGCATTTTGTAGGACAGTAGAAGATTTCCCTCAAGTGGATGACCTAAGGTTTATAAATCCGTGGGAGGCGTAGGATGAAGATGGTCTCTCTCAAACAACCCTGCGACCAAATAACAAAGAGTCGCTTGTGTCCCCAACACACCCAATACAATGGTAAATTGTATAGGTGCACTAGTTCAGCGAAGAGATGGTGATACAAGTGTAATATGGATGGCAGATATAGGTTTTTGTAATATGAAAATATAAAAACAGCAAGGTAGCAAGTAACAAAAGTGAGCGGAAATGGTATTGCAATGCTTGAAAACAAGGCCTAGGGTTCATACTTTCACTAGTGCAAGTTCTCTCAACAATGATAACATAATTAGATCATATGGCAATCCCTCAACGTGCGACAAAAGTCACTCCAAAGTTCCTATCACGGAGACATAACATGAAATTGCTTGTAGGGTATGAAACCACCTCAAAGTTATTCTTTCCAATCAATCAATTGAGCTATTCCTATAAGTGTCACAAACAGCCCTAGAGTTCGTAGTAAAATAACACCATATGACACACATCAATCAACCCTAATGTCACCTAGATACTCCAATGTCACCACAAGTATCCGTGGGTCAATTATATGATATGCATCAAACAACTTCAAATTCATAATATTCAATCGAACACAAAGAATCCCAAAGAGTGCCCCAAGATTCCTACCAAAGAAACAAGGACGAAAACGTGCATCAACCCCTATGCATAGATTAGCCCAATGTCACCTCGGGAATCCGTGAGTTAAGTGCCAAAATATACATCAAGTGAATCAATAGAACACCCCATTGTCACCACAGGTATCCCACGCAAGCCATACTCAAGTGTTCTCAAATCCATAATAGTATTCAATCCGATAATAATGAAACCTCAAAGGTAGAAATCAATTCATCACAAGAAGGTAGAGGGGGAGAAACACCATATGATCCAATTATAGTAGCAAAGCTCGTGGTACATCAAGATCGTGCCAAATCAAGAACACGAGAGAGAGAGAGAGATCAAACTCATAGCTACTGGTACATTCCCTCAGCCCCGAGGGTGAACTACTCCCTCCTCGTCATGTTGGCCGCCGGGATGATGAAGATGGCCACCAGTGATGGTTTCCCCCTTCGGCAGGGTACTAGAACGGGCTCCCAATTGGTTTTTCGTGGCTACAGAGGCTTGCGGCGGTGGAACTCCCGATCTAGGTTTCTTTCTGGGGTTTTTGTTATTTATAGGAATTTTTGGCATCGGTCTCACGTCAAGGGGGTCCTCGAGGTAGCGGCAAGACAGGGGGGCACGCCCTAGGGGGCGGGCGTGCCCTCCACCCTTGTCGTTGCCTCGGGACTCTTTTGGCCCAACTCTTGTGCTTCGGGGGTCTCTTTTGGTCCATAAAAATCATTGTGAAGTTTCAGCCCATTCCGAGAACTTTTATTTCTACACAAAAACCGACACCACGGTAGTTCTGCTGAAAACAGTGTCAGTCCGGGTTAGTTCTAATCAAATCATAAAAAAATTGTTGTAAACATGGCATGAATACTTCATAAATTATAGATACGTTGGAGACGTATCAGTATATCAAGACCGTGCCAAATCTAGAACAAGAGAGAGAGAGATCAAACACATAGCTACTCGTACATACCCTCATCCCCGAGGGTGAACTACTCCCTCATCATCATGGAGTGCACCGGGATGATGAAGATGGCCACCGGTGATGGTTTCCCCCTCCGACAGGGTGTCGGAACGGGCTCCCGATTTGTTTTTCGTGGCTATAGAGGCTTGCAACGGCCGAACTCCCGATCTAGGTTTATTTCTGGGGGTTTCTATATTTATTGGAATTTTTGGCATCGGGAACAAGTCAAGGGGGTCCATGAGGCCACGACAAGGTAAGGGAGGGGCGCCCTCCACCCTTGTGGATGCCTCGTGGCTCCTCTGGTCCATCTCCGATACTCCGCGGGCTTCTTTTGGTCCATAAACAAATGTCGTAAAGTTTCAGCTCGTTTGGACTCCATTTGGTATTCCTTTTCTGTAAAACTCAAAAACAAGGAAAAAATATAAACTGGCACTAGGCTCTATGTTAATAGGCCAGTCCCAAAAATAATATAAAATAGCATATAAATGCATATAAAACATCCAAGCTGGATAATATAATAGCATGGAACAATAAAAAATTATAGATACGTTGGAGACGTCACCCGCCACTGGTTAACCAATAGCAATGGCGGGCGGGTTTTATCGCCTGCCACTAGTAATTTTTCAGATTAGCAGTGGCGGGTGCTAAATGTGCCCACCACTAATGGGGGTTCACCTATAAGCCATTTCCCAATAGTGCTTGTGACTACTGATGGGGAAGTTTCAGTTAAAGAATTTGTCACCGCATATTGACATTTTTTTTCATGAGCTGCTATATAGAAGAACTACAAATGGTTTAACTCTAATTCCAAAAATTGTATAAAAGGGCCTCTTTGATTTGCAGTATTCCAAAAGCATACATAGTAGAATAGATAGGTTTCTCCATGAACCCTTTGTGGGTGAGTGTCCTTCACAGACTGTTCCTTCGTGGAATCTCGCAACCGAGATCTTTGTGATCTTAGACACTTTCTGAGTGAAAGATTCCATCGACGTGGATGTAAGATAGCGTCAACTATTCAAACCACACGAAAATATTCACCAAGCCAACCCGTGTTCCAGAATCTTTGACTCTGCTTGTGTTACTTTCATTTGGATGTCTCTATATTTCGCTATCTATATTCTTGTAGACTTGCATGTGTAGTATCGAATATCCATTTCAGAGCCAAGGCTCGTATGCACCCGACCAAGAAAAAATTCACAAAAATATCCTTTTTTGCATGGTAGATAATTTGGTGCGTGAGGTGCTCTCCAAATTTTAGATCATTTGGACATATGAGTAGCTCTCAGCAAAAAAGATAAACTGAGTCAGAACAATACATCAATAGTAAACTTTTTTACAGATCCTAAATTTGTCTTTTTTGCCGAGAGCTACTCACATGTCCAAATGATCTGAAATTTGGATCGTGCCTCATGCACCAACTTATCTACCATGAAACTTTTTTGGATCTTTTCGAATTTTTGTAGTATTTGCTTTGAATTTTTTCCTCATACCAGGTGGAGATGAGCCTGGGCACCGAATCGCTGCTCTCAGTAGGATGCTTTATAGTTTGCTACTATCTCCATTCCAATGAATATGGCATGTACACTTCGCAAAATTTAACTTTGACCATAAATAAGATCAACAATATATATTTTTGTTACAAATTATATCATCAGAAAAAAAATAATAAAAAGTCAGGAATATATTTTTTATCACACATAATCCACAGTTTGTTGGCCTAATTTATGATCAAAGTTGAATTTTGGAATGCATACACGCCTTATTCATTGGAGTGGAGGGAGTAGAAAAGCCTATAATTTCCAAGGAAATAAAATTTGGGAAAAGGGTCCATATTTGGCTTAGTATTCCATTCACCCCCACTCTAGACATACTTATCGACCCCACACTTCCTAGAGAAGAAACTAAACACTACATCACACCTAGCTCTTTAAAGGCTTGATTATATAAAGGTAGAACATCTACAACATACCAGAACAAAATAACACAACATAATTACCACATGGTTCTTCAAAATGTAGCATAACATAGCAAATACAATACATGCTTCTTCCAAACATTGGCATAGCATAACATGATTCTTCAATTGCATCCCAGGGGCTCTAGTTCTTTTCCAGCTTCTAGCAGCTTATTGTCAAAATAAGCCAAAAGTGCAAAAGAACTCGTTTTGTAGAAGTCAGCTCAACGTATTTCCACCCTCCCTTCCTTCATAATGGAAAAAAGCTTGGGGGTGCTTCCCATAGCTTCTCACTTAACCCCGAAGGGGTATAGCGAAATGGCACTATTGTTTGATAATATTACATTAGAAATGCCACTGACAGGCCCATGATCAACCCCAACCCCCCACATGCAAAAAAAATCAGGTGAACCCCACTGCCCGCTTGCAGCACCCGATCCCCTTTCTCCCCCTTGCTCACGCGATATCCCGCACTAGGGTTCCTCCAGCAAGCCGATGTCGCTACCGCCCCCTTGTGCGTTGCTCCGTCCGGTGACATATGGTCGGCGGGTAGGGCCCCATCTCCCCATTGCTCCTCCCTTTGGCATGACCCGCCCTGCCCTGGTCTCCAGTAGTAGCTCCAGGTCTGGCTGACGCTTTTCTCCTGCAGATGCAACCACAGTCCGTCCGACCCCCACTTCGGCAGATGGATCCCTGTTCCCCCACCCTCCTCCCAGTTCCTAGCAGTTGGTGACTCCACCATGATCTCATCCAGCAAGGTAAGCTCCTATATTTTTGCTATATGATATGTGTCCATGTTTATTTCCTAGGTGATGCTTATATATGACATTTTCATATTGCTTGGCTATGAGGATTAACCGATAAATGGTAGTCTAAATTTTGATGGCCTGTTATGAGGTGGTGCTGATATATGGCGTGTTCATATCGATATGCTACATGAGGTGGTGTTGATAAATGGATGTCTAAATTTTGCTATGAGGTTTGCCGATTTTGTATTTGCATTAGAAGAAATATTGATGGAATGTGTGTATGCTACCCAAAAGTAATATGTAGATATTGTATGCTATTATTGTATTTGCATTAAAATAAATATCAATGGTATGTTTATCCTACATATTAGTTCTTGCAATTATTTTGCATTGACGTGATGAAAAAGAGATGAAAGCAAAATGGGATCATGTGGGTCTTAGAACTTTCATTGATATTTGTGTGGAAGAAGTGAATGCGAATAACCGTGGCAAAAAAGCACATTCACAAATCTACAACAATTTCATAAGAAAGTTTTTTGAGCGCACAAGGAGAGAATATACCAGAAAGCAATTTGTTGTTTGGAAGACATTAACTCAAAAGGCATCCGACATTGGGTTTGATCCTGTTACCAAGACTGTAACAGCTAACGATGAATGGTGAAAAAATGAGATACATATATACATATATTCATATTAATTTCATCGGTTACTTTCTTCCTCTACCAATTGTTGCACTAATTTGTGATGTGCTCTTTCAAGAGAAATGAACTTGCCGCCAAGTTTGATTTGCTCCACTAGAGGATGAGATCAAACTTAGTGCCATATTTGACGATGTTAGTGTCACAAATAATTATGTGACGGTGGCACCTCCCTTGTATCAAGTTGGTGCCTCTCAACTTCACATTGACGATGATGATGAGGGAGGCTCAGGGTGTGAATTAAATTCTACTCATGTGATACCTACTAGAGTTAAAGGTCAAAAAAGAGATCATGTCCTTATTCACCTAGTCCTGCCATGGTGCAAAAGATTGCAAAAGATAGTGAGGATCAACACCAATTTAAGCGTATTGCTGACCTTTGGGAAAAGAGAGAGACTAGCCGCAATTTCAGCGACATCTGAAATGAAGGAAATTCCTATGAGAGATGAGATCAAGGACTTCAAGGATATGGTGGTGAATGATGGAGGTAAACCCAGAAGTGAAGTGTATTCCCATGCTCTTGAACTCTTTACAAAGAAGAAACATCGTGATTTCTTTAGTGCCGTCAAGGAGGAAGATCCTAGTGTGAGTCTTGAATGGATCAGTAGGGCACGAAATACATTTATGAAAAAAGATTAGATCATGTCTTATGTTATTTTCTTTGTTGTAAACTAGTTCGCTTTGTTGGAAACTCATTTGTATTGTTGTGCACTTATTTGCTTCGCCGGGAACTCATTTGTATTCATTTGTTTTGTTGTGTATCTATTTGCTACAAATTGGTAATGGCATGTATCATGCATCCTTCCTCAAATGATTTGCTTTGTTTTGGACAAATGTTAATGATATGTCTCTTGTATTGTTTATATCACAGATGGGTATCTCTGTTGAGGAGGAGGATGAAGAACTTTATTTTTGCATTGTTATAGCAGTGGGACATTACCTTCTAAACAAAGAGAGGCTTCCATATGGACCTATAAGAGCGCCAATGATGACAAGATTGTAGTGGGTGCAAGAGAAAGAGAAGCAACCACAAATATTCTACTCCATGTTTGGGATGCGAAGGTTAATGTTTTTCTCACTACATGGCATTTTAGTTGACAAGGGTCTAAGGTCAACTTGCAACATGAAAAGCAAAGAAGCATTAACACAGTTCTTGTGGACTTTGGTGAAGGAAATATGCCCTAGAGGCAATAATAAAGTTGTTATTTATATTTCCTTATATCATGATAAATGTTTATTATTCATGCTAGAATTGTATTAACTAGAAACTTAGTACATGTGTGAATACATAGACAATCAGAGTGTCCCTAGTATGCCTCTACTTGACTAGCTCGTTAATCAAAGATGGTTAAGTTTCCTAACCATAGACATGTGTTGTCATTTGATGAACGAGATCACATCATTAGGGAATGATGTGATGGACAAGACCCATCTGTTAGCTTAGCATAATGATCGTTTAGTTTTATTTCTATTGCTTTCTTCATGACTTATACATGTTCCTCTGACTATGAGATTATGCAAATCCCAAATACCGGAGGAACACCTTGTGTGCTATCAAACGTCACAACGTAACAGGGTGATTATAAAGATGCTCTACATGTGTCTCCAATGGTGTGTGTTGAGTTGGCATAGATCGAGATTAGGATTTGTCACTCCGTGTATCGGAGAGGTATCTCTGGACCCTCTCGATAATGTACATCACTATAAGCCTTGCAAGCAATGTGACTAATGAGTTAGTTGCGGGATGATACATTATGGAACAAGTAAAGAGACTTGCGGTAACGAGATTGAACTAGGTATGATGATACCGACGATCGAATCTCGGGCAAGTAACATACCGATGACAAAGGGAATGACGTATGTTGTTATGCGGTTTGACCGGTAAAGATCTTCATAGAATATGTAGGAACCAATATGAGTATCCAGGTTTCGCTATTGGTTATTGACCGGAGATGTGTCTCGGTCATGTCTACATAGTTCTCGAACCCGTAGGGTCCGCATGCTTAACATTCGATGACGATTTGTATTATGAGTTATGTGATTTGATGACCGAAGTTTGTTCGGAGTCCCATATGAGATCACGGACATGATGAGGAGTCATGAAATGTTCGATAGGTAAAGATCAATATATTGGAAGGTTATATTCAGACACTGGAATGGTTCCAAAGTGTTTCGGGTATTTTTCGGAGTACCGGGAGGTCACCGGAACCCCCCAGGGAAGTAGTGGGCCTTAATGGGCTTTAGTGGAAAGGAGAGAAGGGCCTCAAGGGGTGGCGGTGCCCCCCCATGGCTGGTCCAAATTGTACTAGGAGGGGGCGGCACCCCCCTCTTTCCTTCTCCCCTCTTCCTCCTTCCCTCCTTCTCCTTGTTGGAATAGTAAAGGGGGGCGAATCCTACTTGGACCGGGAGTCCAAGTAGGACTCCCCCCTTTGGCGCACCCCCCTTGGGCCGGCCTCCTCTCCCCCCGCCTTTATATATGTGGGAGGGGGGCACCCCAAAGGCACACCAAGTCTTCTCTTAGCCGTGTGCGGTGCCCCCCCCACAGTTACACACCTCGGTCATATCGTCGTAGTGCTTAGGCAAAGCCCTGCACCAGTAACTTCATCATCACCGTCAACACACCGTCGTGCTGAAGGAACTCTCCCTCGTCCTCAGCTGGATCAAGAGCTCGAGGGATGTGATATGTCTCCATCGTATCTATAATTTTTGATTGTTCCATGCCAATATTCTACAACTTTCATATACTTTTGGCAACTTTTTATATTATTTTTTGGGACTAACATATTGATCCAGTGCCCAGTGCCAATTCCTGTTGTAGCGACCAGACCTCAAATAGTCTGATCTCTGTGCTCCGTGTCATCCCTGGATCAGTAATGCTGACACCACACAGTACTCGGAGGATTTATAATAGAGTAGCAATCACACACTTATTACATCGAGTGTCTCAAAAGAGAACTTATTACAATAAGTATGGCTTAAGGCCATCTAATAACGATAACAGCGGAAGGCTTGGAAGATAAGTGAGTCCATCAACTCCAACGGCATCACTGAGTATAGGACCACGACCTAAAAACTCCTTAATCGTCGTCTGAAAAGTCTGCAACATTAACGTTGCAGCCCGAAAACGGGTCAGCACATGGAATATGCTGGCAAGGTAACACATAGAGAGTCATGGAATGAAACAGCTATACTATATGCATATTTGGCTGGTGGAAAGCTCTATGGTTACAGTTTTGCGTCAAGCCAATTTTTCCCTACTTCAAAGGAATAAATTTATTTAACTATCATGGTGGTTGTTAAACATTGAGAATGGTTGACAGCATTCTCAATCCCAATTAAGAATCATCATTAAACATAACCCAACAAAATTAATTTAGAGTAACATGTTGAGATTCATATGATAATCCAAGTACTAGATACTCAAGATGTCCATAACCGGGGACACGGCTAACCATGATTAGTTTATTACACTCTGTAGAGGTTTGCGCACTTTTCCCCACAAGACTCGATCGCCTTCGTTTGGTTTCTCGCACTACATGGTGTTTGAGAAGACGGATGACCGAGACATAGTCTTTCAGAAGCGCTAGCACCTTACGATCGGGTAGACCGTACCACCTACATCCCCTACATCTGCTAGTCTACCACTGTAAGAGTTCCCACGGCTTAGTCAACTATGCTAGAGCCCATAATAGCTTGTGGCTGCTCACGGAAGTTTCTAGTATGAATAGTCTCATGATCCCTTTGAGCCTGGGTGGCGGTCCAAAAGAAAACAGGCAAGTCCTGGAATACCCAGGTGCCTCAATCCACCCAGATGTGTGTTTAAGTTGCCACCTTAGATAAACCATTAATTAACAATCTCACATCTGTCATGGATTTCACTCACCCAATCCACGTCTACTAGCATAGCATGGCATAATAAGCAAACGTAGAAGTAACTCCCAAAGGTTTGATAATAAACAGGTAATAGGCACTACCTCATATACTTCCCATCCCACAATTTAATTAGATCCTAATCATGCAATGTGTGAGGATTGGTCTAATGCAATAAAACTGGGTAGTAGAAAAGGTATGATCAAAGTGTTACTTGCCTTGCTGATGATCCACGAAACCTAACGATTCGAAGTAACAGGCGGCGCACTCCGGGTACTCTATCACAGACAAACAAACAAGCATACAATAAGTACTCATCTAATGCACAGGTAAAACTCAAATAAGATATCTAACCAGAAGGTTCAACTTAAGAACTCTGGTTGACAAAAAGAATCAAATCGAATGAAGCAACAAAAATCAAACGGCGAAAGAAAACAACTTCGTTCTAGTAATCTGGATCTAGGGCAAATTTTATAGTAACAAAAACTTGTTTAAGTTGGTTAAACGGATAGAGGGTTTCGAGACGAATCCCTAGGCGCTTGAATCGCCTGATTCCGATAAACGAGCGAAAAGTTAAACTAAAACAAAAATCGGATCAGGAATCGCGATCAGAAAAATCACGGATTTAATCCGAGAAAAAGAAAAACGACGAACGCTGAATTTTTTTTCGGCACGGAAATCGAGGCGCGACGAACCTCGGGCGGCGGGATCGTCAGCGGTGGCGGCGGCGGCTCCGGCGGCGCGCGCGGATCGAGGCGGGGCTGATGGGCTGGGGCGGCGCTATTTAAAGGCTGCCCCCGAGCGGTGTCCCGCTCGGGTACGGCCCGAAGTCGGTTCGTTTTTTTAATTATTCCGCTCGGAAGAAAAATAAAAAGAAATACTAAACGGACTCCAAAAATTCCGAAATAAATTTTCACGGGCTTCTAAAATCAAGCCGCACAAGGTGAACATTTATTTGGGCCCTAAATGCAATTTTGAAAAAGGCACATTTTTCCTAAATTCAAATAAAACACCGAAAAACTCCGAAATAAAATCTTATTTGTTTTTTTATTAAATCCTCAATATTTCTTTATTTTGGGAAAGTCATTTTATTGCCTCTCTCATATTTTTGTAATAGAAATAATTGATGATAAAATAAATAAAATCAAATGATCCTATTCTCAAAATTTGAGAAAACTCAAATATGAAAATAACGAAATCCCAGCTCTCTCCGTGGGTCATTGAGTTGCGTAGAATTTCTAGGATCAACCAAAATGCAAAATAAAATATGATATGCATGATGCCGTACTGTATAACATTCCAAATTGAAAATTTGGGATGTTACAAACCTACCCCCCTTAAGATGAATCTCGCCCTCGAGATTCGGGTTGGCTAGAAAATAGGTGAGGGTGGTCTTTGAGCAAATCTTCCTCTCGCTCCCAGGTGGCTTCATCCTCCGTGTGGTGGCTCCACTGAACTTTGCAAAACTTAATAACTTTGCTGCGAGTAACTCGGCTGGCAAACTCGAGGATCTTAATTGGTTTCTCCTCGTAGGTCAAATCGTTATCCAACTGAATAGTTTCCGACGGCACTATGTCTCTCAACGGTATATCAGCCATCTCCGCGTGACATTTCTTTAACTGAGAAACATGGAACACATCATGTACTCCTGACAATCCTTCGGGCAATTCCAACTTGTAGGCTACTTCTCCCATACGTTCCAAAACTCGATATGGTCCTACAAATCGTGGCGCTAATTTTCCCTTAACTCCAAAACGCTTTGTTCCCCGAAGTGGAGATACTCGAAGATAAGCTCTGTCTCCGACTTCGTAAACTGTATCCTTGCGTTTAGAATCCGCATAACTCTTCTGTCTGGACTAGGCTACCTTGAGCCTATCGTGAATCAATTTCACCTTCTATTCAGACTCCTTAATCAAGTCAGGTCCAAACAACTGGCGGTCTCCAACTTCGTCCCATGACAACGGTGTCCTGCACCTCCTTCCATACAAAGCTTCGAAAGGGGCCATCTTCAAACTGGTTTGGTAACTGTTGTTGTAAGAGAACTCTGCATATGGCAAATTATCGTCCCAACTAGATCCATAATCTAGCACACAGGCTCTCAGCATATCCTCCAAAATCTGATTGACTCTCTCGGTCTGTCCATCTGTCTGTGGATGAAAAGCTGTACTGAATTCTAGCCTGGTACCCAAAGTTTCGTGCAACTGCTTCCAGAACTTTGAGGTAAACTGGGTTCCTCTATCCGATACGATACTCCTTGGAACTCCATGCAGACATACAATCCTGGTCATGTATATCTTTGCCAACTTAGCACTGGTGTAAGTGGTCTTTACTGGGATGAAATGAGCTACTTTCGTCAATCGATCAACTACAACCCAAATCGAGTCATAGCCTGAACGAGTCCTGGGCAATCCCGTGATAAAATCCATGCCTAGCTTATCCCACTTCCATTCGGGTATCGACAATGGTTGTAACAATCCTGCTGGCTTCTGATGCTCTGCCTTTACTCTCTGACATACATCACAAACTGCTACATACTCCGCTATATCCTTCTTCATTCCAGTCCACCAGAAAATATCCTTCAAATCCAGATACATCTTGGTATTTCCTGGGTGAATTGAATACGGTGAGTCATGTGCCTCTTGCAGTATCAACTTCCTGATCTCCGGGTCATTGGGCACGTAAACACGGTCTTCAAACCATAGGGTGTCGTGCTCATCCTCACGAAATCCTTTAGCTTTTCCTTTGCTCAGTTTCTCCTTTATAGCTGCAATCTCATTGTCAGCTTTCTGAGCTTCCCTGATTCTATCCATCAAAGTTGACTGAATCTCCAAGGCTGCTATGTAACCTCTCGGAACCATTTCCAAACATAGTTCACAAAGATTTTCGGCTAACTCCCTTGGTATTTCTCTCGTCATTAACGTATTGACATGGCTCTTGCAGCTTAATGCGTCTGCTACTACATTAGCCTTTCCGGGATGGTAATGCAATCTCACATCATAATCCTTGATGAGCTCCAACCATCTCCTTTGTCTGAGGTTTAACTCCTTCTGTGTGAAAATGTACTTCAAACTCTTATGATCCGTGTACACCTCACAATGGTTTCCAATGAGAAAATGTCTCCATGTCTTCAATGCATGCACTACGGCTGCTAACTCCAAATCATGCATGGCATAATTCAACTCATGAGGCTTCAGTTGTCTTGAGGCATATGAAACAACTCTCCCTTCCTGCATAAGCACTGCTCCAAGTCCTCGACGTGAAGCGTCATAATACACCTCATAATCCTTGGTCTGGTCTGGCAAAATCAACACTGGTGAGGTAACCAAACGTTTCGTCAACTCCTGGAAACTAGCCTCACATTCCTCTGTCCATATGAACTTGGTATCTTTCTTTAATAACTCCGTCATAGGCTTCGCAATCTTTGAGAAATTCTCAATAAATCTCCGGTAGTATCCTGCGAGTCCAAGAAAACTCCGGATCTCTCCAACTGTTGTTGGGGCTTCCCACTTGGTCACGGTTTCAACTTTAGCGGGATCTACTGCTATACCTTCTCCAGATATAACGTGTCCGAGGAATCCTACTTCCTTCAACCAAAACTCACATTTGCTGAACTTGGCATATAATTGATGTTCTCTGAGTTTTCCAAGTACCAAACGCAAATGCTCCTTATGTTCCTCTTCATTCTTCGAATAAACCAGGATATCATCAATGAACACTACGACGAACTTATCCAAAAACTCCATAAACACTTTGTTCATCATGTTCATAAAATAGGCAGGTGCATTAGTCAGACCAAATGACATAACGGTATACTCATATAGCCCATACCTGGTAGTAAAAGATGTCTTCGGAATATCTTGTTCTCGAATCTTCAACTGGTGGTATCCTGATCGCAGGTCGATCTTGGAAAATACCTTAGCTCCTTGCAATCGATCAAACAGATCGTTGATCATTGGTAGCGGGTACTTGTTCTTGATCGTTACTTCATTCAATCCTCGATAATCAACAACCATCCTTAACGATCCATCCTTCTTCTCCACTAGTAGTACTGGCGATCCCCAAGGTGAAGAACTTGGGCGAATATATCCTTTATCCAGTAACTCCTTAATTTGCTTCTTAATTTCCACCAAATCCTTTGCTGGCATCCTATATGGTCTCTTTGATATTGGCCCTGTGCCTGGCAATAGCTCAATCAAAAACTCAATATCTCTATGCGGTGGCATGCCTGGCAACTCCTTTGGAAATTCATTAGGGAAATCCCTTACCACTGGTACTTCCTCCTGCACAACTCCTGTTAGGCAATTTACTTGAGTCCTCTTTGGCACATGCCGGGATACATACTTGATCCTTCTCCCTTCTGGGGTGGTAAGCGAAATTGTCTTACTAGCACACTCAATATTCCCTTCATACTTTGATAACCAATCCATGCCTAATATCACATCCAATCCTTGAGATTCCAATACTATTAGGTCTGAGGGAAAAACATAGTTACCAATCCTTAATGGTAACCGATCACACCATAGACTAGCCACATATTCTGCTCCGGGCGAGGTTACTAACATGGGTGACCTAAGAGCTTGGGTTGGAGGCATCTGAGGGTTTTTAGAAAATATGAGATATAAGAATAGAGGGGGTCTAAAGAGAAAACACTACCCATATGCACATGAGGCAAAAGCAAACAATTCACTTCAATCACTCAAACAAAGGCATACAATCGATCTATCTATCGCAAAAGTGCTCGGACTACTATATTTACATGGTGGACTACTACTACTGATGAGGTGGTATACTAAAAATATTCTACGGTCGTTGACTCCATGATATCTGCTCCAGCTTCATCAACATAGTCATCATCGCTACTATCTGCTTCCGAGTCGGTGCCGTCGATGATGATGTAGTCTTCCGGGCTAATCTCCTGAGGTTCTTCGTCTTCATCTACTGGCGTAGGGTCTCCCATAAATATTCCAATCTTCTTGATTAGGTCGTCATTTTTCTCCACCAATACTTCAATTTCCTCTTCATAATCTTCACGTGTAGCCTTGAGTTCTTCCTCCAGTTCCTTGATTCTAGTCTTAGCCTTCTTCAGATCTATCATGTTGGTGCACATCTGGTTCTCCTGTCGTCGAATGTGCTGGTTTAGCTCCTGGATAAAAGCTGCGATTGATCTATCCTTCCTGGTGCTGATCATCTCCCAGTGTTCATCTCGGCGCCCATAAAACTTTGAGATCCTTGCGGTAGACTTCTCCAATGCGTCCCATGGCGATGTGAGCTGCCATGCTCTTTCCTAGACTCCAAGTTGGTGCATCAAAAGAAAATTCTATGGGCTCAGTGACTAGCATGAACGTCCTTCCTGGAACTTGAACTTGAATCATCCAGCGCTCTTCTTCAGGTAAAGTGGCATTGTAGGTTCCCGTGAAGCTTGGTACTCCTATATTCAGGTATCTAGTGACTTCCTTCAAGTGTCGTCCAAAGGGTGTATCTTCATCCGGTTGTGTGAACTTGTTCCTTGCATCCGCCATACTAAAGAGTAGAAAAGATGAGAGGTCAGAAGAGAAGAGAGTGAATAGTGATCTAGGTCTCTAGCTTAGTGGTCGTGTCCTACAGTCAGCGTGTGCTCTGATACCATCTCTGTAGCGACTAGACCTAAAATAGTCTGATCTCTATGCTCCGGTGTCATCCCTGGATCAGTAATGCTGACACCACACAGTACTCGGAGGATTTATAACAGAGTATCAATCACACACTTATTACATCGAGTGTCTCAAAAGAGAACTTATTACAATAAGTATGGCTTAAGGCCATCTAATAACGATAACATCAGAAGGCTTGGAAGATAAGTGAGTCCATCAACTCCAACGGCATCACTGAGTATAGGACCACGACCTAAAAACTCCTTAATTGTCGTCTGAAAAGTCTGCAACATTAACGTTGCAGCCCGAAAACGGGTCAGCACATGGAATATGCTGGCAAGGTAACACATAGAGAGTAATGGAATGAAACAGCTATACTATATGCATATTTGGCTGGTGGAAAGCTCTATGGTTACAATTTTGCGTAAAGCCAATTTTTCCCTACTTCAAAGGAATAAATTTATTTAACTATCATGGTGGTTGTTAAACATTGAGAATGGTTGACAACATTCTCAATCCCAATCAAGCATCATCATTAAACATAACCCAACAAAATTAATTTAGAGTAACATGTTGAGATTCATATGATAATCCAAGTACTAGATACTCAAGATGTCCATAACCGGGGACACGGCTAACCATGATTAGTTTATTACACTCTGCAGAGGTTTGCACACTTTTCCCCACAAGACTCGATCGCCTCCGTTTGGTTTCTCGCACTACATGGTGTTTGAGAAGACGGATGACCGAGACATAGTCTTTCAGAAGCGCTAGCACCTTACGATCGGGTAGACCGTACCACCTACATCCCCTACATCTGCTAGTCTACCACTATAAGAGTTCGCATGACTTAGTCAACTATGCTAGAGCCCATAATAGCTTGTGGCTGCACACAGGAGTTTCTAGTATGAATAGTCTCATGATCCCTTTGAGCCTGGGTGGCGGTCCAAAAGAAAACAGGCAAGTCCTGGAATACCCAGGTGCCTCAATCCACCCAGATGTGTGTTTAAGTTGCCACCTTAGATAAACCATTAATTAACAATCTCATATCTGTCATGGATTTTACTCACCCAATCCACGTCTACTAGCATAGCATGGCATAATAAGCAAACGTAGAAGTAACTCCCAAAGGTTTGATAATAAACAGGTAATAGGTACTACCTCATCTACTTCCCATCCCACAATTTAATTAGATCCTAATCATGCAATGTGTGAGGATTGGTCTAATGCAATAAAACTGGGTAGAAGAAAAGGTATGATCAAAGTGTTACTTGCCTTGCTGATGATCCACGAAACCTAACGATTCGAAGTAACAGGCGGCGCACTCCGGGTACTCTATCGCAGACAAACAAACAAGCATACAATAAGTACTCATCTAATGCACAGGTAAAACTCAAATAAGAGATCTAACCAGAAGGTTCAACTTAAGAACTTCGGTTGGCAAAAAGAATCAAATCGAATGAAGCAACGAAAATCAAACGGCGAAAGAAAACAACTTCGTTCTAGTAATCTGGATCTAGGCCAAATTTTACAGTAACAAAAACTTGTTTAAGTTGGTTAAACAGATAGAGGGTTTCGAGATGAATCCCTAGGCGCTTGAATCGCCTGATTCCGATAAATGAGCGAAAAGTTAAACTAAATCGAAAATCGGATCAGGAATCGCGATCAGAAAAATCGCGGATTTGATCTGAGAAAAAGAAAAACAACGAACGCCGATTTTTTTTCGGCACGGAAATCGAGGCGCGACGAACCTCGGGCGGCGGGATCGTCGGCGGCGGCGGCTCCGGCGGTGCGCGCGGATCGAGGCGGGGCTGATGGGCTGGGGCGGCTCGGGGCGACACTATTTAAAGGCTGCCCCGGGTGGTGTCCCGCTCGGGTACGCCCCCAAGTCGGTTCGTTTTTTTTAATTATTCCGCTCGGAAGAAAAATAAAAAGAAATACTAAACGGACTCCAAAAATTCCGAAATAAATTTTCACGGGCTTCTAAAATCAAGCCGCACAAGGTGAACATTTATTTGGGACCTAAATGCAATTTTGAAAAACGCACATTTTTCCTAAATTCAAATAAAACACCGAAAAACTCCGAAATAAAATCTTATTTGATTTTTTATTAAATCCTCAATATTTTTTTATTTTGGGAAATTCATTTTATTCCCTCTCTCATATTTTTGTAATAGAAATAATTGATGATAAAATAAATAAAATCAAATGATCCTATTCTCAAAATTTGAGAAAACTCAAATATGAAAATAACGAAATCCCCAACTCTCTCCGTGGGTCATTGAGTTGCGTAGAATTTCTAGGATCAACCAAAATGCAAAATAAAATATGATATGCATGATGCTCTAATGTATAACATTCCAAATTGAAAATTTGGGATGTGACACTTGTTTGTTGCATTTTTATGCTTCGCAGAATATCCATATCAAACGGAATCCAAACGGGATAAAAACGGACGAAGCTTATTTTTGGAATATTTGGAAAATCTGGGAGAAAGATCAACACGAAACGGTGTCCGAGGTGGGCACGAGGTAGGGGGCGCGCCCCTGACCCTCGTGGTCCACCCGTAAGGCGGTTGATGCCCTTCTTTGGCCGCAATAAAGCTAATTTTCGGTAAAAAATCACGGTGAAGGTTTCGGTCCAATCGGAGTTACGGATCTCCTTATATATATACGAAACGGTGAAAGGGCAACAGAACAGAACACAGAAACAGAGAGAGACAGAGAGACAGATCCAATCCCGGAGGGGCTCTCGCCCCTCTCATGCAATGGAGGCCAAGGACCAGAGGGGAAACCCTTCTCCCATCTAGGGAGGAGGTCAAGGAAGAAGAAGACGAAGGGCCCCCTCTCCCCTTCTCTTCTGGTGGCGCCGGAACGCTGCCGTGGCCATCATCATCATCATCACCGCGATCTACACCAACACCTCTGCCATCTTCACCAACATCTCCATCACCTTCCCCCTTCTATCTATAGTGGTCCACTCTCCCGCAACCCGCTGTACCCTCTACTTGAACATGGTGCTTTATGCTTCATATTATTATCCAATGATGTGTTGCCATCCTATGATGTCTAAGTAGATTTTCGTTGTCCTATCGGTGGTTGATGAATTGCTATGATTGATTTAATTTGCTTGTGGTTATGTTGCTGTCCTTTGGTGCCCATCATATGAGAGCGCTCGTGGATCACACCATAGGGTTAGTTGTATGTTGATAGGACTATGTATTGGAGGGCAAGAGTGACAGAAGCTTCAACCTAGCATAGAAATTGATGCATACGGGATTGAAGGAGGACCAATATATCTTAATGCTATGGTTGGGTTTTACCTTAATGAACGTTAGTAGTTGCGGATGTTTTCTAATAGTTCCAATCATAAGTGCATAGAATTCCAAGTCAGGGATGACATGCTAGCAGTGGCCTCTCGCACATAATACTTGCTATCGGTCTAGTAGATTAGTCAATTGCTTAGGGGCAATTTCGCTACTCCTACCACCACTTTTCCACACTCACTGTATTTACTTTATTGTGTCTTTACTTAAACATCCCCTACTTTTTATTTAGATAATCTTTATTATCTTGCAAACCTATCCAACAACACCTACAAAGTACTTCTAGCTTCATACTTGTTCTAGGTAAAGCGAACGTCAAGCGTGCGTAGAGTTGTATCGGTGGTCGATAGAACTTGAGGGAATATTTGTTCTACCCCGATCGCCCCAACTGGGCACCACTACTGATCATCTGGGAAAGACACGTAGTATCGTCCTGAGTCCTCATCGAACAACCACTTGAGCTCAGTTGAATCACCTGGAGCGGTATCATCAGTCCCTGCATCTGGTTTTGGAAGTAATCTGTGAGTCACGGGGACTCAGCAATCTCATACCCTCACGATCAAGACTATTTAAGCTTATAGGAAGTGTAAAGGTATAATGTGGAGCTGCAGCAAGCGACTAGCATATATGGTGGCTAACATACGCAAAAGAGAGCGAGAAGAGGAGGCAAAAGCACGGTCGAACAACTATGATCAAGAAGTGATCCTAGAACAACCTACTTCAAGCATTACTCCAACACCGTGTTCGCTTCCCGGACTCCGCCGAGAAGAGACCATCACGGTTACACACGCGGTTGGTGCATTTTAATTAAGTTAAGTTTCAGGTTATCTACAACCGGACATTAACAAATTCCCATCTGCCCATAACCGCGTGCACGGCTTTCGAAAGTTCAAATCCCTGCAGGGGAGTCCCAACTTAGCCCATCACAAGCTCTCACGGTCAACGAAGGATATTCCTTCTCCCAAGACAATCCGATCAGACTCGGCATCCCGGTTACAAGACATCCTCGACAATGGTAAAACTAAACCAGCAAAGCCGCCCGAATGTGCCGACAAATCCCGATAGGAGCTGCACATATCTCGTTCTCAGGGCACACTCAGATGAGCCAGACGTTGGGTAGGCCAGCCCAGAGTTTCCCCTGGTAGCCCCGGACATCGCTCAGTTGGACCAACACTTAGAGAAGCACTGGCCCGGGGGGGGGGGGGTTAAAATAAAGATGACCCTTGAGTCCGCGAAACCCAAGGGAAAAGGCTAGGTGGCAAATGGTAAAACCGATGTTGGGCCATGCTGGAAGAGTTTTATTCAAGGAGAACTGTCAAGGGGTTCCCATTATAACCCAACCGTGTAAGGAACGCAAAATCCGGGAACATAACACCGATATGACGGAAACTAGGGCGGCAAGAGTGGAACAAAACACCAGGAATAAGGCCGAGCCTTCCACCCTTTACCAAGTATATAGGTGCATTAAGATAAACAAGATAATATTGTGATATCCCAACAATAAACAAGTTCCAACAAGGAACGATCTCCAAACTTCACCTGCAACTAGCAACGCTATAAGAGGGGCTGAGCAAAGCGGTAACATAGCCAAACAACAGTTTGCTAGGACATGGTGGGTTAGAGGTTTGACATGGCAATATGGGAGGCATGATAAGCATGTGGTAGGTATCATAGCATAGGCATAGCAAAAGAGCGAGCATCTAGCAAGCAAAGATAGAAGTGATTTCGAGGGTATGGTCATCTTGCCTGCAAAGTTCTCAGAGTCGACTTGATCCTCGTAAGAGTACTCAACGGGCTCCTCGTACGCGTACTCGTCTCCTGGCTCTACCCAAGCAAGAACAACAAACAAAAGGAACACAATCAACCACGTGCAATGCTCAAGCAACATGATGCAAAACATGGTATGATATGCGGGATGCGATATGGGATGCATAGACATGATTTGGAAAGGAATGATTGAACCTGGCCTCAACCTGGAAAACCAAGAGTGCCACTGGAAAGGTGAGTTGATTTCGGTCGAAATCGATATAAAGATCACCGGAATCGGATGCACGGTTTGGAAATGGCAAGCAAAACAAATATGGCACCGGTCTGCGATAATCAGCGCGAGACCATGTAAATGCAACAAGAACAACATGCTACAACATTCCAACATGAGAACAAAATACATGGCAGAGATCCAATCATGATGCTTGACAAAATATGAACACTGAGCTACGGCTAATTCACTCAATAACAGGTTCAAACAAGCATGGCAAAAGTGCAAAAGATAACAGGTTTCAGACTTAGTGAAATTAACAGCAAGTCAGGAATTTATCATCAGGAAGCAATCTTTAGAGCACGATAACTAAATACTACAGGAACATATCATGGCAAAGAAATGCATTGCATGAATCTACTCAAAGCATATAACAAAAGTCCCTTAGTGACCATGAGCCAAAAGGGACCAGAAAATACAATTGCAAGCATGTGAACATGGCAAAAACATAAACAGATTCAGACTTAGTGAAAAACTGGAGCATGGCAAAACAGATAATGAGTAGGCATGTTTAGGAGCTCGATGCACTCACTAAGAGGCATTGCATGACAAACTAAGCATACACCCAGCAATTAGACATGGCATAGAAGCTAGACATGGCAAGAGCAACAACATAGCATGCACGGATCAACAACAACAAGTTCGGCAAAATTGCTAAACATGTTAACAATCTGCCAGGAACATTTATAGCAAAAGTAGAGCTCGATAGGGTGCTCCATAATTGAAAACAAAGACATGGATGGGTAGGGCACAACAATATCTACAAAACATCCTTACTGATAATGTTCAAAAGAGGCACGGATCACTAGGGAACAACATGAACATATGGCATAAAAATAAGGACATGGTAAGGACTTAGTGAAATTCTAAGTCCCTGAAATCAGCATCATTGAGTAAGCTACTTTGCATGCTTGTTCTAGTCACCACAAGGATCACAAAAATACATGGCATACACTCCTGTAAATATGGCATGACATTCTTCAAAACACACGTAGAGCTCAGGATCATAGCATGCACACATTAATCATGGCAAAAATGACAAAAGTGCACTTGCTGAAACAGATCTGAAACTATCATCACATAGCCCTCTTCCAACAGCATTTCGGGAATCAAGATGAGCTCAAATGAAAATGATGCAATGAGATGAAATGATGTACTCGTCGAGGCGAACATTTCGATATGCTACACGCATGAATCGGAGGAACGATGAGGAAGTTATGGCATGATGAAGTTATGCAAAAAAGAATGCTGGGAGGGGGCAAAAGTCAACCGGATCTAGGGTTTGCACGCGTCCCGAGGTCAGATCCGAGCTCGCCGGAGCACTGTTCGCCGGAGAGTGCGGGCGTCGCCGGAGTGGAAGAGGAGCTCGCCGGGGTCGCCGGGTGCGGTGGCGGCGTTGATGGCGGCGGTGGCCGGCGGAGTCCTCGGGCGGCGCGGGCGAGGCCGGTGGCCGGCGTTGCAGGGGCGGCGGCGCCGGAGAAGAGCTGCCGAAGTGGGGCGGCTCCGGTGGCGGAGCTACGCCGGCGCGGGAGGAGGAGACGGGGCGGCGACGATCCGCGGCGGCGGGGAGCAGGTGGGCCGCGGGGGCCTGGTGCGGGCCTGGCGGGCCTGCACGGTGGCGGCGAAGTGGGGCTCTCCCCCAGGTGACATGGCGCGTCCTTATTGGACGAGGGCGGCGGCGGAGAAATGTCCGGCCGGAACGGACATTGTCCGGCGGCTGGAGAGGGGATTTTTCTAGGGTTTGGAAGAGGAGATCCGGGATTTAGAAATGGGGGGGGGTCTTTATATAGGGGTAGAGAGGGCTAGGGAGCTCCAAATGAGGTGCGGTTTTTGGCCACGCGATCGTGATCGAACGATCTAGATGATGGAGGAGGTTTAGGTGGGTTTCGGGCCACTTTGGAGGGGTGTTGGGCTGCAACACACACGAGGCCTTTTCGGTCCCTCGGTTAACCATTGGAGTATCAAACGAAGTCCAAATGGCACGAAACTTGACAGGTGGTCTACCGGTAGTAAACCAAGGCCGCATGACAAGTCTCGGTCCAATCCGAAAACGTTCAACACCCACACACGAAAAGAGGTAGAAAGGGACACCGGAGGACATAGGAGCGCCGGAATGCAAAACGAACAACGGGGAAAAAGCTCGGATGCATGAGACGAACACGTATGCAAATGCAATGCACATGATGACATGATATGAGATGCATGAAAAAGACAAAACACACGGAGACAAAAAACCCGACAACGAGGAAATAGCATAACTTAGTGTCGGAAACAGCAAGAGTTGGAGTACAATTAAGGTAGGTTACATCCGGGGTGTTACATCGATAGAACTTGAGGGAATATTTTTTCTACCTTTAGCTCCTCATTGGGTTCGACACTCTTACTTATCGAAAATTGTTGCGATCCCCTATACTTGTGGGTTATCAAGACCTTTTTCTGGCGCCGTTGCCGGGGAGCTATAGCGTGGGGTGAATATTCTCGTGTGTGCTTGTTTGCTTTATCACTAAGTAATTTTTATTTGATGTTCTTAGTTGTTCTCTATCTTTAGTTATGGATATGGAACACGAAATAGCAAAAAAAAATTGGTGTACTTGCTACTCATGGAGATGAGGAACCTCCTGAAACCCTCGATGCTCGTTATGTGACAGAAATTATGTACTACTTTGATAATCCTGAGAGAACCCCATTCAATCTGGTAATGGGAGTAACATTGGATCAACGTGAATACTTTAGGGATTATCGTTTGACACAAAAATGGAAACTATTATGGGATCAAATTTATATATTGAAGTGGTATGCTCGGCAAGTATGATTGAGTTATGATTATACTTGTTGCTCTAGGATGAAGGCTCCACACCTTCCCTTTTCATGCAAATTTAATGATAATGAAACCTTAGCTTCTTATGCTAGTGGTATATATGATTACTATGATGTGGAACAAATAGAAGAATTTGTTTCTTTTAAGGGTGCTTATGAAATTGAATCTTTGTTTGAAAAGTATGAAGCTTTTGATGATGATGTTTATAGGCCCGAAAATTTATCTATCCTAAAATATTTCTATGATAATTATGAATATAATTCCTATATTAATGCGCTTATTGAGAAAGTCTCTGCTGTCCAAGAAGAGAGTAATATTTTGCAAGAATCTATGGAAGAAGAAGTTGATGAAACTGTGAGCTCATTGGATGAAAAAGATGAGGAGGAGAGCGAAGAACAAAAGGAGGAAGAGCGGATTGATCACCCGTGCCCACCTTCTAATGAGAGTAACTCTTCAACTCATACATTGTTTAATTCCCCTTCATGCTTAGCGAAGGATGAATGCTATGATAATTGCTATGATCCTGTTGATTCTTTTGAAATATCCCTTTTTGATGATGCTTGCTATGCTTGTGGCCAAGATGCCAATATGGATTATGCTTATGGAGATGAACATGCTATAGTTCCTTATGTTAAACATGAAATTGTTGCTATTGCACCCATGCATGATAGTCCTATTATCTTTTTGAATTCTCCCGACTACACTATATCGGAGAAGTTTGCCCTTATTAAGGATTACATTGATGGGTTGCGTTTTACTACTACACATGATGATTTTGATAGATATAATATGCATGTGCTTGCTGCTCCTACTTGCAATTATTGTGAGAGAGGAACTATATCTCCACCTCTTTATGTTTCCAATACAACAAAATTGCAAGAAACTGTTTATACTATGCATTGGCCTTTACTGTGTGCATGAATTGTTCTTTTATGACATGCCGATGCATAGGAAGAGAGTTAGACTTTGTTGTTTCATGATATATGTTACCTTGTGCTCACTACTAATTATAAATCATTGTTAATTAAAATTGGCTTTGATATACCTTGGGATCCGGGTGGATCCATTACTTGAGCACTTTATGCCTAGCTTAATGGCTTTAAAGAAAGCGCTGCCAGGGAGACAACCCGGAAGTTTTAGAGGGTCATTTATTTCTGTTGAGTGCTTTCATATAGTTTAAAAACAACAAAAATAAAGAGGGGAACCCAAAACTTTTTCAAAAAGGAAAGTGAAAGTGAGAAAGACAAGCATTGTTGAAGTGGGAGAGGTCCTTGAACTTTGTTCATGCTCACGACAACTTTGTGAATCTTGATTATAGAAACTTTTCAACAAAAATAATTATCCCCTTGTACAATTCCATTGTATTATAAAAATAATGTGCCAAAGTTTGCCTTTAGGATGTTTACATTTGCTTGATGGTCTGTACGATGCACGATTTTACGTTTTTAGCTGGAACGCCAAATGGTTCTGATTCTTTTTGCACTGTCTTTATATACAAATTGTTTATGTTTCCTAATTTTGGTAGAATTTTGCAAATATCAGAAGTATGGTGAATGTTCAGATTATTACAGACTGTTCTGTTTTAGACAGATTCTGTTTTTGATGCATAGTTTGCTTGTTTTGATGAAACTATCAATTTATATTAGTGGATTAAGCCATGAAAAAGTTATATTACAGTAGACACAATGCAAAAACAAAATATGAATTGGTTTGCAACAGCACTTAGAGTAGTGATTCGCTTTATTATACTAACGGATCATACCGAGTTTTCTGTTGAAGTTTTGTGTGGATGAAGTGTTCGTTGATCGAGAAGGTCTCGATGTGAGAAGAAGGAAGAGAGGCAAGAGCTAAAGCTTGGGGATGCCCGAGTCACCGCAAGTAAATATTCAAGGAGACTCAAGTGTCTAATCTTGGGGATGCCCTGGAAGGCATCCCCTCTTTCTTCAACAAGTATCGGTATGTTTTCGGATTCGTTTCGTTCATGCGATATGTGCAATCTTGGAGCGTCTTTTGCATTTAGTTTTCATTTTTCTTTTATGCACCATGCTGGTATGAGGTAGTCCTTGGTTGATTTATAGAATTCTCTTTGCACTTCACTTATATCTTTTGAGTATGGCTTTATAAAATGCTTCATGTGCTTCACTTATATCATTTGTAGTTTGGATTGCCTGTTTCTCTTCACTTAGACAACCGCCATTTGTAGAATGCTCTTTTGCTTCACATATGTTTGTTAGAGCGTGGGCATATCTTTTGTAGAAAGAATTAAACTCTCTTGCTTCACTTATATCTATTTAGAGAGATGATAGGAATTGGTCTTTCACATGGTTAGTCATAAAATCCTACATAAAACTTGTAGATCACTGAATATGATATGTTTGATTCCTTGCAATAGTTTTGCGATATAAAGATGGTGATATTAGAGTCATGCTTGTGGGTAGTTGTGGATTAGTATAAATACTTGTGTTGAGGTTTGTGATTCCCGTAGCATGCACATATGGTGAACCATTATGTAACGAAGTCGGAGCACGAGGTATTTATTGATTGTCTTCCTTATGAGTGGCGGTCGGGGACGAGCGATGGTATTTTCCTACCAATCTATCCCCCTAGGGGCATGCGTAGTAGTACTTTGCTTCGAGGGCTAATAAACTTTTGCAATAAGTATGTGAGTTCTTTATGACTAATGTTGAGTCCATGGATTATACGCACTCTCACCCTTCCATCATTGCTAGCCTCTCTAGTATCGCGCAACTTTCGCCGGTACCATAAACCCACCATATACCTTCTCCTCAAAATAGCCACCATACCTACCATCATGGCATTTCCATAGCCATTCCGAGATATATTGCCATGAAACTTCCATCATCATCATATACATGACTTGAGCGTTCATTGTCATATTGCTTAGCATGGTCGTAAGATAGCTAGCATGATGTTTTCATGGCTTGTCTGTTTTTGATGTCATTGCTACGCTAGATCATTGCACATCTCGGTACACTACCGGAGGCATTCATATAGAGTCATATCTTTGTTCTAGATATCGAGTTGTAATATTGAGTTGTAAGTAAATAAAAGTGTGATGATCATCATTACTGGAGCATTGCCCCCCCCCCAAAAAAAGAGAGAGGCCAAATAAGCCTAATTAAAAAAAGGGGGCCAAAGAAGCCCACAAAAACAGGCAATGTTACTATCCTTTTACCACACTTGTGCTTCAAAGTAGCACCATGTTCTTCATATAGAGAGTCTCTTGAATTATCACTTTCATATACTAGTGGGAATTTTCATTATAGAACTTGGCTTGTATATTCCAACGATGGGCTTCCTCAAATGCCCTAGGTCTTCATGAGCAAGCAAGTTGGATGCACACCCACTTAGTTTCAGTTTGAGCTTTCATATACTTATAGCTCTAGTGCATCTGTTGCATGGCAATCCCTACTCACTCACATTGATATCTATTGATGGGCATCTCCATAGCCCGTTGATACGCCTAGTTGATGTGAGACTATCTTCTCTTGTTTTGTCTTCTCCACAACTACCATTCTATTCCACCTATAGTGCTATATCCATGGCTCACGCTCATGTATTGCGTGAGGGTTGAAAATGCTGAAGCGCGTTAAAAAGTATGAACCAATTGCTCGGCTTGTCATCGGGGTTGTGCATGATGTGAATATTGTGTGTGGTGAAGATGGAGCATAGCCAGACTATATGATTTTGTAGGGATAGCTTTCTTTGGCCTTGTTATTTTGAAAAGACATGATTGCTTTATTAGTGGGCTTGAAGTATTATTGTTTTTATGTCAAATGATAGACTATTGCTTTGAATCACTCGTGTCTTAATATTCAAGCCATGATTAGATATGTGATCAAGATTATGCTAGGTAGCATTCCACATCAAAAATTATCTTTTTTATCATTTACCTACTCGAGGACGAGTAGGAATTAAGCTTGGGAATGCTGATACGTCTCCGTCATATCTATAATTTTTGATTGTTCCATGCTTATATTCTACATCTTTCATATACTTTTGGCAACTTTTTATATTATTTTTTGGGACTAACATATTGATCTAGTGCCCAGTGCCAGTTCCTGTTTCTTGCATCTTTTATGTTTCACAGAATATCCATATCAAACGGAATCCAAATGGGATAAAAACGGACGGAGCTTATTTTTGGAATATTTGGAAAATCTGGGAGAAAGATCAACGCGAAACGGTGTCCTAGGTGGGCACGAGGTAGGGGCGCGCGCCCCTGACCCTCGTGGTCCACCCTTAAGGCGGTTGATGCCCTTCTTCGGCCGCAAGAAACCTAATTTTCGGTAAAAAAATCACGGCAAAGGTTTCGGTCCAATCGGAGTTACGGATCTCCATATATACACGAAACGGTGAAAGAGCAACAAAGCAGAACGCAGAAACAGAGAGAGATAGAGAGACAGATCCAATCTCGGAGGGGCTCTCGCCCCTCCCATGCCATGGAGGCCAAGGACCAGAGGGGAAACCCTTCTCCCATCTAGGGAGGAGGTCAAGGAAGAAGAAGACAAAGGGGCCCCCTCTCCCCTTCTCTTCCGGTGGCGCCGGAATGCTGCCGTGGCCATCATCATCATCACCGCGATCTACACCAACACCTCCACCATCTTCACCAACATCTCCATCACCTTCCCCCCTCTATCTACAGTGGTCCACTCTCCCGCAACCCGCTGTACCCTCTACTTGAACATGGTGCTTTATGCTTCATATTATTATCCAATGATGTGTTGCCATCCTATGATGTCTGAGTAGATTTTCGTTGTCCTATCGGTGGTTGATGAATTGCTATGATTGATTTAATTTGCTTGTGGTTATGTTGCTTTCCTTTGGTGCCCATCATATGAGAGCGCGCGTGGATCACACCATAGGGTTAGTTGTATGTTGATAGGACTATGTATTGGAGGGCAAGAGTGACAGAAGATTCAACCTAGCATAGAAATTGATGCATACGGGATTGAAGGAGGACCAATATTCTTAATGCTATGGTTGGGTTTTACCTTAATGAACGTTAGTAGTTGCGGATGCTTGCTAATAGTTTCAATCATAAGTGCATAGAATTCCAAGTCAGGGATGACATGCTAGCAGTGGCCTCTCCCACATAATACTTGCTATCGGTCTAGTAAAGTAGTCAATTGCTTAGGGGCAATTTCGCAAGTCCTACCACCACTTTTCCACACTCGCTATATTTACTTTATTGTGTCTTTACTTAAACAGCCCCTACTTTTTATTTACATAATCTTTATTATCTTGCAAACCTATCCAACAACACCTACAAAGTACTTCTAGCTTCATACTTTTTCTAGGTAAAGCGAACGTCAAGCGTGCGTAGAGTTGTATCGGTGGTCGATAGAACTTGAGGGAATATTTGTTCTACCTTTAGCTCCTCGTTGGGTTCGACACTCTTACTTATCGAAAACTGTTGCAATCCTATACTTGTGGGTTATCAGGATGTCATCGTGCTGAACATGTGCTAAACACAGAGGTGCCGTACGTTCGGTGCTAGGATCGGTTGGATCGCGACGACGTTCGACTACATCAACCGCGTTATTAAACGCTTCCGCTTTCAGTCTACAAGGGTACGTGGACACACTCTCCCCTCTTGTTGCAATGCATCTCCAAGATAGATCTTACGTGATCATAGGAATTTTTTTGAAATACAGTGTTCCCCAACAGTGGCATCCGAGCTAGTTCTATGCGTAGATGTTATATGCACGAGTAGAACACAAAGAGTTGTGGGCGATAATAGTCATATTGCTTACCACTAACGTCTTACTTTGATTCGGCGGTATTGTTGGATGAAGCGGTCCAGATCGACATTACATGACCGCGTTCATGAGACTGGTTCTACCGACGTGCTTCACACATAGGTGGCTGGCGGGTGTCCGTTTCTCCAACTTTAGTAGAATCGAGTTTGACTACGTCCGATCCTTGTTGAAGGTTAAAACAACACACTTGATAAAACATCATTGTGGTTTTGATGCGTAGGTAAGAACTGTTCTTGCTAGAAGCCTGTATCAACTATGTAAAACTTGCAATAACAAAGTAGAGGACGTCTAACTTGTTTTTGTAGGGCATTTTGTGATGTGATAAGGTCAAGACGTGATGAGATATAAATTGGTGTATGAGATGATCATTGTAGCGACCAGACCTCAAACAGTCTGATCTCTGTGCATTAGTGTCATCCCTAGATCGGTAATGCTGACACACACACAGTACTTGAGGATTTATAACAGAGTAGCAATCACACACTTATTACATCGAATGTCTCAAAAGAGAACTTTTTACAGTAAATATGGCTTAAGGCCATCTAATACGATAACAGCGGAAAGCTTGGAAGATAAAGTGAGTCCATCAACTCCAACGGCATCACTGCGTGAAAGACCACGACCTAAGGCTCCTTACTCGTCGTCTGAAAAGTCTGCAACATGATACGTTGCAGCCCGAAACGGGTCAGCACATGGAATATGCTGGCAATGTAACACAAGAGAGAAATGAATAGAATAAGGCTATCACTACATGCATATATGGCTGGTGGAGGCTATATGGTTAATATGTTTTGCGGAAAGCCAATTTTTACCTACAACAAAGGAATATATTTTATTTAACTACAAAGTTTGTTGAAAACATTGAGAATGGTAAACCCCATCTCAATCCCAATTAAAAGTAATTAATAACCCAACAAAAATTTATATTAAGAGTGATGAGATCCACATGGTAATCCAAGAACTAGATACTCAAGATGTCCAGAACCGGGGACACGACTAACCATGATTAGTTTGTACATTTTGTAGAGGTTTGTGCACTTTTCCCCACAAGATTCGATCTCCTCTGTTGGATTCCTCGCACTACATAATGTTTGAGAAACGGATGACCGAGACACAGTCTTTCCGAAGAGGTCCCCTTAACCGATAGATAGGCCTGTACACCTACAATCCCCTACATCTGCTAGCCCATCATGGAAAGGTTTCCCACAACTTACTCAACTATGCCAGAGCCCATAATGGCATGTGGCTACACACGGAAGTTTCTAGCATGAATAATCTTATGATCCCTTTGAGCTTGGGTGGCAGTCCATAGGAGAATCACATGGTACCCCAGGATTTCCAAAAAAATACATGCAATCACTGGGTTCCCCAGGTGCCTCAATCCACCCAGATGTGTATTAAAGTTGCACCTTAAGTTAACCATTAATTAACAACTCACATCTGTCATGAATACACTCAAACCCAAACCACGTCTACGAGCATAGCATAGCAATATAAGCAACGTAGAAGTAACTCCCAAAGGTTTGATAATGAACAGGTGAATAGGTACTACCTCATCTACTTCCCAACGCACAATTTATTCAGATCCTAACCATGCAAGTGTTTGAGGATAGATCTAATGCAATAAAACTGGGTAGTAAAGAGGTATGATCAAAGTGTTACTTGCCTTGCTGATGATCCGTGAAACCTAGAGACTCGTAGTAGCACGCTTCGCACTCCGGGTACTCTATCGCAATCAAACAAGCATATAATAATCAATCAAGCAAAGAGGCACGAGTAAAACTCAAATAAGAAGATCTAACCAGAAAATGCAACTTAAGAACTCCGGTTTACAAAAAGAATCAAAACAAACGAAGCAACGAAACTAAAACTGCGAAAGAAACAAGCTTCGTTTACTAATCTGGACTAAAGTCAAATTTTATAGTAGCAAAACTTGTTTAAGTTGATTAAACAGAAAGAGGGATTCGAGACGAAACTCTAGGCGCTTGAATCGCCTGATTCCGATAAATGAGTGAAAAGTTATACTAAAACGAAAATCGGATCAGAAATCTCGATCGAAAATAATCGCAAAAAATCCAAGAAAAAAAATTGACGAACAGACTAACAAACGAACGTTCTCTATCTGCGGCTAACGGGCGAAAATCGTTTGTTAAAAACGATCATACGGACGAAAGAACATCCACTAAATAACTAAACAAAAAAATCGATCTAAAAATAATAATAAAAAAATGGAATCTAGGGTTTCGAGAAAACCGATTGGTTTTCTCGCGAAAACCGAGGGCGGCGGCGGCTACCTCCAGCGACGGTGAGGCGGCGGCGGGTCGGCGGTGAGGCGGCGGCGGCTGGGGTTTGCGGGGCTGCGTGGGCTGAGGTGGGCTGCGGCCTCGGGCAGCGCGGCTTATAAGGCCTCCCCCGGGCGGAGTCGTGGGCGGATACGGCCCAAAGTCGGCGAATAAAAGAAATACTAAACGGACTCCGAAAATACTGAAATAAATTTTCCCCGTCCTCTAAAAATCTATCGGACAACGTGAACATTTATTTGGGACTCTAATGCAATTTTGAAAAACGCATATTTTTCCTAATTCAAATAAAATAGCAATAAAACTCCGAATAAAAATCTTATTTGATTTTAATATTAAATCTCCAATATTTCTTTATTTTGAGGAAGTCATTTTATCCTCTCTCTTTTATTTTTATAGATGAAATATTCGAAGATAAAATAATTAAAAATCAAACGATCCTCTTTTCAAAATTGGAGAAAAGCTCAAATATGAAAATAACGAAATTCCCAACTCTCTCTGTGGGTCCTTGAGTTGCGTAGAATTTCTAGGATCAAGCCAAAATGCAATAAATCATGATATGCAATGATGACCTAATGTATAACATTCCAAATTGAAAATTTGGGATGTTATAAACCTACCCCCCTTAAGATGAATCTCGCCCTCAAGATTCGGGTTGGCTAGAAAATAGGTGAGGGTGATCCTCCCGTAGGTCTTCCTCGCGTTCCCAGGTGGCTTCCTCTTCGGTATGGTGGCTCCACTGAACCTTGCAAAACTTGATAACCTTGCTGCGTGTAACTTGGCTGGCAAACTCGAGAATCTTGACTGGCTTCTCCTCGTAGGTCAAGTCGCTATCCAACTGTATCGCTTCCAGTGGCACTGTATCTCTCAGAGGGATATTAGCCATCTCTGCGTGGCACTTCTTCAACTGAGAAACGTAGAACACATCGTGAACTCCTGACAATCCTTCGGGCAATTCCAACTTGTAAGCAACTTCTCCCGTACGTTCCAAAACTTTGTATGGTCCCACAAAACGTGGTGCTAACTTTCCCTTAACTCCAAAACGCTTAACTCCTCGGAGTGGTGATACACGAAGATACACTCTGTCTCCATCTTCGTAAACTGTCTCCTTGCGTTTAGAATCCGCATAGCTCTTTTGCCTGGACTGGGCTACCTTGAGTCTATCGCGAATCAGCTTAACCTTCTCTTCAGACTCTTCAATCAAATCTAGTCCAAACAACTGTCGGTCTCCAACTTCATCCCACAACAACGGTGTCCTGCACCTTCTTCCGTACAATGCTTCAAAAGTGGCCATCTTCAAACTGGCTTGATAGCTATTGTTGTAAGAGAACTCTGCGTAAGGCAAATTGTCATCCCAACTAGATCCATAATCTAGCGCACAAGCTCTCAACATGTCCTCCAAAATCTGATTGACTCTCTCAGTCTGTCCATCTGTCTACGGGTGAAAAGCTATACTAACCTCTAGCCTGGTTCCCAAAGTTTCATGCAACTGATTCCAAAACTTTAAGGTAAACTGGGTTCCTCTATCTAATACAATGGTCCTCGGAACTCCATGCAAACACACCATCCTGGTTATGTATATCTTTGCCAACTTAGTACTGGTGTAAGTGGTCTTCACTGGGATGAAATGAGCTACTTTCATCAAACGGTCGACTACAACCCATATCGAGTCATAGCCTGAACGAGTCCTAGGCAAACCTGTGATAAAATCCATACCTAGATTGTCCCACTTCCATTCGGGTATTGATAATGGTTGTAGCAATCCTGCTGGCTTCTGATGCTCTGCCTTCACTCTCTGACATACATCACAAACTGCTACATACTCTGCAATATCCTTCTTCATTCCGGTCCACCAAAATCTACCCTTCAAATCCAGACACATCTTGGTATTTCCTGGGTGAATCGAATATGGTGAATCATGGGCCTCCTGCCAAATCAGCTTCCTGATCTCCTGATCATTTTGCACATATACGCGGTCCTCAAACCATAGGGTATCATGCTCATCCTCACGAAATCCCTTGGCTTTTCCTTTGCTCATCATTTCCTTTATCTCGGCAATCTCCTTATCCGTCCTCTGAGCTTCTCTGATCTTATCCACCAAAGTAGACTGAATCTCCAATGCTGCTACATAACCTCTCAGAACTATCTCCAAACATAGCTCGCAAAGATTCTCTGCTAACTCCTTGGGTAACTCTCCGGTCATGAGTGTATTGACATGACTCTTGCGGCTCAACGCATCGGCTACTACATTAGCCTTTTCGGGATGATAGTGCAACTTCATGTCATAATCCTTAATGAGTTCCAACCATCTCCTCTGCCTGAGGTTCAACTCCTTCTGCGTGAAGATATACTTCAAACTCTTGTGATCCGTGTATACCTCACAATGGTTTCCGATGAGAAAATGTCTCCAAGTCTTCAACGCATGCACTATGGCTGCTAACTCCAGATCATGCGTAGCATAATTTAACTCATGGGGTTTAAGCTGTCGTGAGGCATATGAAACAACTCTTCCTTCCTGCATAAGCACTGCTCCAAGTCCTCGATGAGAAGCATCGCAATACACTTCATAATCCTTGCGTTGATCTGGCAGGATCAACACTGGTTATGTAACCAAGCGTTTCTTCAACTCCTGAAAGCTGGCCTCACATTCCTCAGTCCATTTGAACTTGGTGTCCTTCTTTAACAACTCCGTCATAGGCTTTGCAATCTTTGAGAAATTCTCAATGAACCTCTGGTAGTATCCTGCGAGTCCAAGAAAACTCCGGATCTCTCCAACTAACGTGGGTGCCTCCCAATTTATCACAGTGACGACTTTGGCGGGGTCTACCGCTATTCCTTCTCCGGATATAACATGTCCAAGGAATCCAACTTCCTTCAAACAAAACTCACACTTGCTGAACTTGGCGTATAGCTGATGTTCTCTGAGCTTCCCAAGTACTAAATGCAAATGCTCTTTATGCTCCTCTTCATTCTTCAAGTAGACTAGAATGTCATCAATGAACACCACAACGAACTTATCCAAAAAATACATAAACACCTTGTTCATCATGTTCATGAAATAGGCAGGTGCGTTAGTTAGGCCAAATGACATAACAGTATACTCATATAGCCCGTACCTTGTGGTAAAAGCTGTCTTAGGTATATCCTGCTCTCGAATCTTCAACTGGTGGTACCCTGATCGCAGATCGATCTTGGAAAACACCTTACCTCCTTGCTGTTGATCAAACAAATCATTGATCATTGGTAGTGGGTACTTGTTCTTGATCGTCACTTCATTCAATCCTCAATAATCAACAACCATCCTTAACGATCCATCCTTCTTCTCCACTAGAAGTACCGGTGATCCCCAAGGTGATGAGCTTGGGAGAATATATCCTTTATCCAGTAACTCCTTAATCTGCTTCTTAATTTCCTCTAAATCCTGTGCGGGCATCCTGTATGGTCTCTTACATATTGGCCCTATGCCTGGCAAAAGCTCAATCAAAAACTCGATGTCTCTATTCGGTGGCATGCCTGGCAACTCTTCTGGAAATACATCCAGGAAATCCTTCACCACTGGTACTTCCTCCTGTACAACTCCTGATAAGGAATTTACTTGTGTCCTATTCGGCACATGCTAGGATACATACTTGATCCTTCTTCCTTCTAGGGTGGTGAGCAAAATCGACTTACTAGCGCAATCGATGTTTCCTCCGTACATCGATAGCCAATCCATACCCAGAATCACATCCAAACCTTGCAATTCCAAAATTATTAGATCTGAGGGGAAAACATGCCTACCTATGGTCACTGGCATCTGAAAACATCCATGGCTTGCCATATACTCTGCTCCTGGCGAGCTCACTAACATAGGTGTACTAAGAGCTTTGGTGGGCAGTTTATACTTATCCACAAATCCCCTTGATATGTATGAATGCGATGCACCAGTATCAAAAAGAACGACTGCAGTAAAAGACTTAACCAGAAACTTACCTATTACTGCATCTAGCTGGGCTTCAATCTCCTCCGCGTTAACGTGGTTCACTTGTCCCCTGTTGAAAGGGCTGGGCTTCTTCCCAGAACTTCCATTGCCGTTTCCATTCTTAGCTTCAGGACATTCATTGGCATAATGTCCGGTCTTCTGGCACTTGTAGCAAGTAAGGTGGCTTAGATCTTTCTTGGCGGGGGTTGCTGGGTTGGAACGGTTCTATCCATTGCTTCCTCCATTACCATTTCTGCTCTTGGAGCCACTATGGTTGTGTGAACTTCCCCCAGTGTGAGTGTGTCCTCCATGGTTATGGACAAGTCCTCCCAAGTTCGGGGTAAAACGGGGTCTCTGCTAAGCTCCAGAATTATACTTCCCTTGTCCATACTTCCTCTTGTGGTTGTCAATCTGCTGCTGCTTCCCTTCAAGCATGAGAACACTATCTACCAACTGTTGGTAGTTATTAAAGGTTGCTAGCATCAATTGCATGCTCAGCTCATCATTCAGTCCTTCCAGAAAATTCTCCTGTTTAGCTGCATCCGTAGCAACTCATCTGGGGCATAACGTGCTAGCTTGCTAAAGTCATCCACATACTGGCTAACGGTGCATCCTCCTTGGCGTAAGTTGCAGAACTCACGCTTCTTTATGGCCATAGCTCCTGCTGATACATGGGCAGTGCAAAAAGCCTGCTGGAACTGGTCCCATGTAACATTGGCTATAGGATAGGTGACAGTGTAATTCTCCCACCATGAGGCTGCTGGTCCATCCAATTGGTGCGCGGCAAAATGCACCCTCTCAGCATCTGTGCATCCTGCAGTGGTTAACTCCCTTCCAATCCTGCGGAGCCAGTCATCTGCCACTATCGGCTCGGTGCTACTAGAAAACACCGGTGGCTGCAACCTCAGAAAACGGGCTAAGTTGTCAACTGGGGGTGGTGGTGGTGGGTTGTTGTTGTTGCCTTGGTTCTGAACTAACAACTGCATCAAGGTATTCTGCTGCTGGATTAACTGAGTGAGCTCCGGTGGAAAGGTAAATCCGGGGTCACGTCTCGGAGGCATCTGAGGGTTTAGAGGGAAGAGAAATAGAATAGAATGAGGTCTAGTGAGAAAACACTACCCATATGCACATGAGACAAACACAATCATTTCACTCAATCAATCAAGCAAGGGCTTACAATCGGTCTAGAACTATCGTTACAAAAGTGCTCGGACTATACTATATACATGGTGGAATACTACTACTGATATGGTGGTCGACTAGAAAAATTGATCGGTCGAAGACTCCATGATATCCGCTCCAGCTTCATCAACATAGTCATCATCGCTATCGTCGAGGTCCGAGTCGGTGTCGTCGATGATGATGTAGTTCTCCGGGCAAGTGGAATCGTTGTTTTCTCCTCTTGGCGCAGGGTCTCCCATGAATACTCGTAGCTTCCTTGTCAGATCATCATTCATCTCCACTAGTATCGTCATTTCCTCCTCGTATCCATCGCGTGTAGACTTGAGTTCTTCCTTTAGTTTCGTAATCCTTGTCATCGCCTTCTTCAGATCTATCATGCCTGCGCACATCTGGTTCTCCTGGCGACGTATGTGCTGGTTTAACTCCTGGATGAAAGCTGCAATGGATCTATCCTTCCTGGTGCTAATCATCTCCCATTGCTCATCTCGGCGCCCACAAATCTGGTAGATAGTATCTTTGAGATCCTTGTGGTAAACTTCTCCAATGAGTCCCATGGTGATGTGGGCTGCCATACTCTTTCCTAGACTCCAGGTTGGTGCATCAAAGGAAAACTCTATGGGCTCTGTAACTGGCGTAAATGTCCTTCCTGGAACTTGAACTTGAATCATCCAGTGCTCCTCTTCTGGTAAAGTGGCGTTGTAAGTCCCGGTGAAGCTTGGTATTCCGATGTTCAGGTACCTAGTGACTTCCTTCAAGTGGCGTCCAAAAGGTGTGTCTTCATCCGGTTGTGCAAACTTGTTCCTTGCGTCCGCCATCCTAAAGAGTAGAAAATGGAGAGGAGTCAGAAATGAGAAGAGAGTAGTGATCTAGGGCTTTAGCTTAGTGGTCGTGTCCTACAGTCAGCGTGTGCTCTGATACCATCTTGTAGCGACCAGACCTCAAACAGTCTGATCTCTATGCATCAGTGTCATCCCTAGATCGGTAATGCTGACACGCACAGTACTTGAGGATTTATAACAGAGTAGCAATCACACACTTATTACATCGAATGTCTCAAAAGAGAACTTTTACAATAAATATGGCTTAAGGCCATCTAATACGATAACAGCGGAAGGCTTGGAAGATAAGGTGAGTCCATCAACTCCAACGGCATCACTGAGTGAAAGACCACGACCTAAGGCTCGTTACTCGTCGTCTGAAAAGTCTGCAACATGATACGTTGCAGCCCGAAACGGGTCAGCACATGGAATATGCTGGCAATGTAGCAGAAGAGAGAAATGAACAGAATAAGGCTATCACTACATGCATATATGGATGGTGGAGGCTGTATGGTTAATATGTTTTGCAGAAAGCCAATTTTTACCTACAACAAAGGAATATATTTTATTTAACTACAAAGTTTGTTGAAAACATTGAGAATGGTAAACCCCATCTCAATCCCAATTAAAAGTAATTAATAACCCAACAAAAATTTATATTAAGAGTTTTGAGATCCACATGATAATCCAAGAACTAGATACTCAAGATGTCCATAATCGGGGACACGACTAACCATGATTAGTTTGTACACTCTACAGAGGTTTGTGCACTTTTCCCCACAAGACTCGATCTCCTCCATTGGATTCCTCGCACTACATAATGTTTGAGAAATGGATGACCGAGACACAGTCTTTCCGAAGAGGTCCCCTTAACCGATAGATAGGCCTGTACACCTACAATCCCCTACATCTGCTAGCCCATCATGGAAAGGTTTCCCACAACTTACTCAACTATGCCAAAGCCCATAATGGCATGTGGCTGCACACGAAAGTTTCTAGCATGAATAATCTTATGATCCCTTTGATCTTGGGTGGCAGTCCATAGGAGAATCACACGGTACCCCGGGATTTCCAAAAAAATACATGCAATCACTGGGTTCCCCAGGTGCCTCAATCCACCCAGATGTGTATTAAAGTTGCACCTTAAGTTAACCATTAATTAACAACTCACATCTGTCATGAATACACTCAAACCCAAACCACGTCTACGAGCATAACATAGCAATATAAGCAACGTAGAAGTAACTCCCAAAGGTTTGATAATGAACAGGTGAATAGGTACTACCTCATCTACTTCCCAACCCACAATTTATTCAGATCCTAACCATGCAAGTGTTTGAGGATAGATCTAATGCAATAAAACTGGGTAGTAAAGAGGTATGATCAAAGTGTTAGTTGCCTTGCTGATGATCCATGAAACCTAGAGACTCGTAGTAGCACGCTTCGCACTCCGGGTACTCTATCGCAATCAAACAAGCATATAAAATCAATCAAGCAAAGAGGCACGAGTAAAACTCAAATAAGAAGATATAACCAGAAAATTCAACTTAAGAACTCTGGTTTACAAAAAGAATCAAAACAAACGAAGCAACGAAACTAAAACTGCGAAAGAAACAAGCTTTGTTACTAATTTGGACTAAAGTCAAATTTTACAGTAGCAAAACTTGTTTAAGTTGATTAAACAGAAAGAGGGATTCGAGACGAAACTCTAGGCGCTTGAATCGCCTGATTCCGATAAATGAGTGAAAAGTTATACTAAAACGAAAATCAGATCAGAAATCGTGATCGAAAATAATCACGAAAAATCCAAGAAAAAAACAGACTAACGAACGAACATGAGGTTTCCTGGCTAGGCCACCCCAGAGGAGGTCTTGCATTTTCTGCCTCGCGAGGCTTGGACCCTCGCGAGGGTCTTTGATGCTTTGTTGGTGAAGATGGGCCGTACGACCTGCTGGTTTAGCCATGCCGTGGGCCATAGGCAGGCGAGTCTGGGGACCTCCGTTCCCAGGACGCCGACAGTAGCCCTCGGGCCCAAGGTGTGCTCGGGCTTGGCTTCGCGGCGAAGCCAAGGGCCAAGGACGGAGCGCCGCGGGCCCCAAAAGCCTGCGGCCTCGATTGACGCGTGGTTGTTGATTGGACATGGGTGTCTCCGCTTCCCCATGCTGCCCTTGAATCCGTCTGGCTATGCGGACCCACCTCTTACACAGTTATTCTTCCTTCACCATGCCCGGCTCTTGCAATCTCCCTGCTGCCTCGACGCCCTGCTCCACCTTCTCAATCCGACCTGTGCTCCGCCCGCTTCACCACCATGGCACCGAAACAAGCCAAAAAGGGGAAGAAACCTCTGTCCTCGCCAACTGCGCCTCCATCCTTCGAGCCGGCGCTTGGCCGACCTCGGGTGCTCAACGACGAGGCCATGGACAAGGTGCGCCCCATGCTTGCCTCCAGTTTCAACGAGTGGGGGAGACGCCGGCTTGGCCCGTGTCTCACACCAGCATGGCTCGGGCAGTTACCGAGGTTCCGATCTTCCTTGGTGCCCTCTGGGCTGGCCTGATTCCTCCCTTCTTCGCCTTCTTCAACGCGGTGCTCGAGCACTATCAAATCCACATGCTCCATCTTGATCCCCAGGCTGTGACCCTTCTCGCCGTCTTCGCCTTCGTGTGCGAGGCCATGGTGGGCATCGCCCCCTCCGTGGCACTCCTCCACCACTTCTTCTCACTGCATCTCACCAGTCCCCGGCAGAGCTCACGGTGCGTGGGTTTCCAGGCCGTGACTGCGACGGCAGGTGCGGGGATCGACATCGAGCTCCCTTCCTCCACGAGCGAGTTCCGTCCGCGATGGGTGTTTGTTGACGCAGGCGTGCTCAACTGTAACACCCCGGATATGATTTACTCAATATGTAACCCAACTCTTGCCATTTCCAGCGTTAAGTTATTTTATTTTCTCGGGTTCGGGTTTTGTCTCCGTGCGTTGTTGTCGTTGTCATGCATCTCATATCATGTCATCATGTGCATTGCATTTGCATACGTGTTCATCTCATGCATCCGAGAATTTTCCCCGTTGTCCGTTTTGCATTCCGGCGCTCCGTTCTCCTCCGGTGGTCATTTCTACCTTTCTTTCGTGTGTGGGGATTAAACATTTCCGGATTGGACCGAGACTTGCCAGCGGCCTTGGTTTACTACCGGTAGACCGCCTGTCAAGTTTCGTACCATTTGGACTTTGTTTGATACTCCAATGGTTAACCGAGGGACCGAGAAGGCCTCGTGTGTGTTGCAGCCCAACACCCTTCCAATTTGGCCCAAAACCCACCAAAACCATCTCCATCATCTATAGCGTTTGATCACGATTGCGTGGCCGAAAACCGCACCTCATTTGGACACTCCTAGCTCCCTCTATGACTATATAAAGACCCCTCCGAAATTCTCCTTCTCCTTCGCCCCGAAACCCTAGATCCATTATCCGCCGCTGCCGGACAAAAAGCCGCCGACGGACATGTCCGTTTCCACCCGCCGCCGCCACTTGGCGCCGTCTGATTCGCCCGCTCCCGTGGCCCACATCGCCGGCCCGCCGAGCCCGAGCTGGGCCCCCGCGGCCCACACGTCCGCGCCGCCGCCCCGCCTTCATCCTCTTCCCCGTGCGCCGCCATCGGCCGCCGCGGATCCACGCCGCCGGCCACCGCCTCTCGGCTCGCTCCGGCCGCCGCCACCGCGCCGCAGCGCGCCCCCGCCGGTGCCCCTCGCCGCCGCCTCGCCCTAGCGCCGCCCCGGCCCCTGATCCGGCGAGATCCGGCCGACCCCTGCTTCCCCGACGAGCTCCGGCGTCCTCCAACTCCAACCCCGGCGATCCTCGTTTTGCGTGCTCCGGCAAGATCCGATCCAGATCTGGAAAACCCTAGGGGTTGACCCTTTTTTACCAAGTCCCAGTTTATTTTGCATACTTTGACCTGCTACATCTTTGCATCCGTAGCTCCGTTTTGGGCATATAGCATATCAAAATGTTCGTCTCAGAGAGCACATCATTTCATCTCATTGCATCATTTTCATTTGAGTTCATCTTGATGCCCGAAATGCTGTTGGAAGAGTGCTATTTGAGATAATTGTCAGATCTGCTGCTCCAATTAGACATTTGTCATTTTTTCCATGATTATTGTGTGCATGATATGCCCCTGAGCTCTACATGTGTCTTGTTATATGTTTTGCCATCTTTCCAGAGGTGCAACCCATGTATTTTTGTGATGTGTGTGGTGACTAGCACAAGCTTGCAAAGTGGTGCATTCGTTAATGCTGATTTCAGGGACTTAGCAATTCCACTAAGTCCTTGATTTGTTTATCTCAATATGCCATATGTTCATGTTGTTTCCTAGTGATCCGTGCCTCTTTTGAGGATGATCAGTAAGGATGTTTTGTTAATCTTATAGTGCTCTATCCATCCATGTCTTTGTTTGCAATTATGGAGCACCCTAGCTTGAGTCAATCAAGCTCTACTTTTGCTATTTCGTGAATCTGGGCAGATTGTCTACTTGTTAGCGATTTTGCCGAGGATGTTGTAGTTGATCCGTGCATGCTATGTTATTGTCCTTGCCATGTATAGCTTGTATAATGTATATTATTGATGGGTGTATGCTTAGATTGTCATGACTTGCTCTGTAGTGAGTGCATCGAGCTCGTAAACATGCCTACTTGATATCTGATTTTGCATGTCCCAGTTTTCACAAAGTCTGAACTGATTATGTTTTTGCCATGTTCACATGCTTGCAAATGTACTTTCTGATCCACTTTGGCTCAAGGTCACTGAGGGTCTTTTGTTAAGATCTTTGAGTAGCTCCATGCCATTCTTTACTTTGCCATGTTCAGGCCCTGTAGCATATAGTTTTCATGCTCCAAAGTGTGCTACCTGATCTGAGATTCCAGACAAGTGTTAATTTCACTAAGTCTGAAATCTGTTTACCAAATGCATTTTTGCCATGCTTATTTGAACCTGTTAATGGATGAATTGGCCGTATCTTAGTGTTCATCTTTTGTTAAGCTTCATGAATGGATCCTTGCCATGTATTTTGTTGTCATGTTTGAGTGTTGTAGCATGTTCATCTTGTTGCATTTAGATGGCTACTTGCTGTATATCGCAGACCGGTGCCATATTTGTATTCCTTGCCATTTCCAAACCGTAACTCCGATTCCGGCGTTCTTTATGTCGTTTTCAAGCGATTACATCTCACCTTTCCAGTGGCACACTTGGATTTCCAAGTCGAGGCCAGGTCCATTCATTCCTTGTCAAATCTTGCATATGCATCACATATCGCATCCCGCATAGCATACCACGTTTGCATCATGTTGTTCGCGTTTGCACGTGGTTGATTGTGTCCTTGTTGCTTGTTTGTCTTGTTTGGGTAGAGCCGGGAGACGAGTTCGCTAACGAGGAGCCCTTTGAGTTTGCTTTCGAGGATCTAGTCAACTCTGACAACTTTGCAGGCAAGATGATCATACCCTCGAAATCACTTCTATCTTTGCTTTGCTAGATGCTCGCTCTTTTGCTATGCCTATGCTACGATGCCTACCACTTGCTTATCATGCCTCCCTATTTGCCATGTCCAACCTCTAACCCACCATGTCCTAGCAAACCGTTGATTGGCTATGTTACCGCTTTGCTCAGCCCCTCTTATAGCGTTGCTAGTTGCAGGTGAAGATTGGAGACTGTTCCTTGTTGGAACATTATTTACTTGTTGGGATATCATTATATTATCTTGTTATCTTAATGCATCTATATACTTGGTAAAGGGTGGAAGGCTCGGCCTCTCGCCTAGTGTTTTGTTCCACTCTTGCCGCCTTAGTTTCCGTCATATCGGTGTTATGTTCCCGGATTTTGCGTTCCTTACGCGGTTCGGTGATAATGGGAACCCCTTGATAGTTCGCCTTGATTAAAGCTTTTCCAGCAATGCCCAACCTTGGTTTTACCATTTGCCACCTAGCCCCTTTTTCCCTTGGGTTTCCGGAGCCCGAGGGTCATCTTATTTTAAACCCCCCCGGGCCAGTGCTCCTCTGAGTGTTGGTCCACCTCGTCAGCCGCCGGTGGCCACCAGGGGCAACTTTGGGCTGGCCTACTGGAAGTTTAGACAATCTGAGTGTGCCCTGAGAACGAGATATGTGCAGCTCCTATCGGGATTTGTTGGCACATTCGAGCGGTGTTGCTGGATTTGTTTTAACTTGTCGAAGTGTCTTGTAGAACCGGGATACCGAGTCTGATCAGAATGTCTCGGGAGAAGGTCTATTCCTTCGTTGACCGTGAGAGCTTGTCATGGGCTAAGTTGGGACTCCCCTGCAGGGATTTGAACTTTCAAAAGCCGTGCCCGCGGTTATGGGCAGATGGGAATTCGTTAATGTCCGGTTGTAGATAACTTGAACTTTAACTTAATTAAAACAAATCAACTGTGTGAGTTACCGTGATGGTCTCTTCTCGGCGGAGTCCGGGAAGTGAATACGGTGTTGGAGTAATGCTTGCGCAGGTTGTTCTCTAGTTATTCGTTCGCGCTTTGCCCTCTCTTCTCGCTCTCTTTTGCGAATAGATTAGCCACCATATATGCTAGTCGCTTGCTGCAGCTCCACATATTGTACCTTGCCTTACCTATAAGCTTAAATAGTCTTGATCGCGAGGGTGCGAGATTGTTGAGTCCCTGTGGCTCACAGATTACTTCCAAACCAAATGCAGGGCCTGATGACTCCGTTCCAGATGGCGCGCTTGAGCTCAAGTGGGAGTTCGACGAGGACTCACGCCGTTACTATGTTTCTTTCCCTGATGATCAGTAGTGGTGCCCAGTTGGGGCGATCGGGACCGTGTCGCATGTTGGGTTGATCTTTTATTTTGGCGCCGTAGTCGGGCCATGAGTGTTTGAATGTTGTAATGCTATTTATGTACTTTGATTGACGTGGCGAGTGTAAGCCAACTATGTATCTCCCCTTTTATTATCTATATATTACATGGGATGTTGTGAAGATTGCCTAACTTGCGACATTGCTTTCAATGCGGTTATGCCTCTAAGTTATGCCTCGACACGTAGGAGCTATAGCCGCATCGAGGGCGTTACATCAACCCTCTGCTCCAAGCTCCAGTGGGGCCTGCTATTCCAAACTCCAGCTGGGGTCATCAAAAGCTCACGAGCCCCTGCCTTGCCCCCGTTTGGGCCAGGCTGAGGTGGTTGAAGGACCTTGGCGTGACTGCGCCCATGGTGGTGAGGGAGTTCGTCAGGCGTTGAGTTGCTCCACTCCAGCGCCATTCTCGCCCGATGTGGGACTTGCTCAGCAGACAGGACAACATGAGGTTTCAGGAGGAGGGGCTTCCTCTCGCTGCGCGATGGACTATGCTCACGGTCCTATCAGGTGTCCCTCTGCCAGACAAGATGCCCAGGAACAGCTTCATGTTGTACTGCTGCGAGAACAAAAGTCACATTTGCCGCGAACATGCCTTCCTTTGATGAGTGGGGGCTGTGCCCAGTCGGCTTCGTGGGGTCCTGCGAGAACCCCGTCATCGTGGTTCCCTTCTTCGCCACCGGTGCCGGGCTCGCCCCAAGTGACGGTGCGGGGGAGCGAGCTGTGACGGGGGCAGGCGGCTCAGGTGCTGAGGAGCACATGTTGGGTGGTGATCCGGGGGTGTCGTCCTCGGGGGCCTACGACCCCCCTCCTGACGCGTCGGTTGCTGAGGAGATGTGGCATGCGGCTCCTGAGGCTGAGGCTCCAGGAGCCTCGGGAGGTCGCAGTGGGGAGGAGCCGGGCTGTTCGCCTCAGCCGGGCTCCCCTGAGGCAATCCCTCTTGAGTCTTCTTCGGCTCCGCCGCGCACCGGCCATCACGTCCAGCACTTCGGTCGCCTTTGTGTGGACTTCGAGGAGCTCCCCAAGAGGAAGGGATCCCCCAGCGGCAGCAACATCTTCGAGCCGTTGAAGCGATGGAAGTACATCGCTATCGACGCATAAGTATCTTGTCACCGTGGCTTTTTGTGTGTGGTCTTCTTATCCTGACGCCTGTCCTCCAGGTCTCCTTCTGCTGAAGCTGTTGCATCTTCCGAGAGGCGGCCTCCACCTTCATCAACTCCCCCGTCGGCATTGAGCGTTCCTGGCCTGCTTGCTGCCCCTAGAGCAGGGTCGGTCGGAGGGGCGTCCCCGCCCTCGGGACGTGCTCAGCCCATGGTTCGGCCGCCCTTCACCCACGGTCTGGCGTGGAGCTTGACGGGCGTGCCCAAGGCTCCTCCTCTGCTCACGAGCAGTCGCTGGCTAACCTCAGTCTTCGGTTCCTCTTCAAGCGGCGAGCCTCGATCAGGTTGGGCTCCTCGCGAGGATGGGCTGGCGTCAGGTATGGCGCCAGCCCCCAGCCCCCAACCGGGAGGTGGTGCGCCACTTGATGCTCCACCCACATCCCCTGAGGTGGATGACGAGGTGGGTCGAGCATTCGAGCTCGAGCGGGGGCGCAATGTAGTCCGTCACGAGCTCTTCCAAGAGGCGATGGGCGCGATGAGCCGCCTCGGTGAAGAGCTTCCTGGTGTCGATCCGCGTCTTGAGGCTAAAGGCCTTCGGTTGGTGGAGGAGCGGCGCAAGCTGCGAGTGGACATCAACCTTGGTCGCTATCAGCGCGACCTCGAGAACGCAAAGGACGAGGCGTCCCTCAAGATTGCCAACGAGGCCCGCTTGCGAGCTTTGGAAGAAGCTCGTGAGGCCGACCGCCGCCGCGAGGCTGCGGAGGAGCGTGCGTGGGGGCTTCAAGCCTGGAGCGTGTCCCTTGAGTAGCAGGTGGAGGCGCGCGGGGCCGCTCTTGCATCGCTGAGGGGGACATCTGTGGAGGAAGAGGAGGTCCAGCAGCGTGAGGAGGCGCTGGCTCTAGAAGCCGTGGAGCGCAACCTCGAGCTTGAGCAACTGGAGACAAGGGAGAGTCAAGTCGCTCAAGCAGAAGATGCCGTCGGGGCCCGCGAAGCCGGAGTCGAGGAGGAGATCAATCGCCGGGTGGCCGAGGTTCACGTAGATCTGGAGGGCAGGTACGACTTGAAGCTGAAGCTCGACGGTTTGGAGGATGCGGGCAGGGCCGCCGCCCTCAGGCCCAGGTTGGACGAGGCCGAGAGGCATGCGGAGGCCACATCCGTCGCCCTGGTTACGGCGCAGGCGGACTTGGCCTCCGCCCGCGCCGAGCTGCTTTACCTCCGGAAACGAGTTGAGGACGCCGAGGCCGTCGCATGACAAAATAGGGAGGAAGTGCTCCAACGCCGAACGCTGGAGCGCGAACATGCTCCTATGCTTCAAGACCCTCGGAATAGGACAAACACTGCCCTGGGTTACATTTGCGATGAGAACGCCCCGGCCCCTCACTCGAATGACTACGCCAGCCACCTGACCTTCTTCACCGAGGTGGTGACGCGCCTGGAGGCTCAATTTGCCCGAGCTCGATAGCTTGTGGAGGAGAGGGGTCGTGGCCTGCTTCAGCGCGCCTTCTCCCGTGTCTTCAGCCACCTTCTGAATGCCGACCCCAACTTCGACTTCGACGCCGCCATTGCCCCCGTACCCACGGCCGTCCGGGGCGACCTGGCGCGTTGGGTAGAGGACCATGTCGATGCGTTGGTCAGGGCCTTCACCTCGGAGGATGACGCGGTGGTGGTCGTCGCAGATGAAGGTAACGTGGTCGATGACGGTGACGGGGGCATCGCCGACGGTGGCGGCGACACCGACGAAAATGACGACGATGCGAGTGACGCGCCCGCGGGTGATGTAGCGAGTGATATCTCTGGCTGATCCCATGTTTGCCTGTTGTTTCATCTTGCACGCAAAACTCGGCTTGGAAGACTTTGTAAGAGCATTTTGAGAGGGGGAGCCCCTCGTGTAAGAAAATTGCAGTTTTTTACTTTCCTATGCGATGTGGGTATGTGTCCTCGTGAGCTCATGAAGCTGGGGGTGAGCTCCCCGACGTGGTTTACCTTAGTCAGCGCCAGCTTAGGGCTAGGTCGTGAGGCGACCAGTTCCTGAGAGTCCTGCGGAGCTTACCGCCCCATTTGAGGTGAGCACCAGGCGCAGTGCTAGTGCGCGCTTGTCGAGCGTGCGCTTTGCGTGGTCCAGCTCGCGAGGAGCTTTGCGAGGGAAAGGCGATGGACATGAGTCCCAAACCAAATGAGATCCAGAAGGCAAGAAACGGCTCGAACGAGAAAAGGCACCCCCCGCGCGCATCAATAAAAATTCAGCTTCAACTTAAGTCTAGATCCAGAAAGCAAAGCCATAGAAAGAGAGATCCAAAGAAAAAGGCCGCGTCCGGCACCTAGTCTAGTCTTTGGGTCTTCAAGTATTCTCACCAGCACGGAGCTAAGTGCTTCCACTAGGCGTGGGAGGGAGCCCCAGGGCCTGAGGCCGGCTCTCCTGAGACTCCGGGGCATGTACAACCCCAACTCATTATTACGTGAGAGTGTCACGGGCGGTGAGCTTCACAGGCACCGGGCCTTCTTCACAGGTACCGGCCTTGCTTCATATCGCCAGACGAGGGCCCCGCCTTGTGCCACCCTCGACCTCCTTTGAGCTGACCGGTCACCAGGACGACACAAAAGAGGAAAAGGGGACGCCAGTGGTTCCCTCGGCGACCACGGGTCCTCTACCGGGGGAAGGGTTGTAGAAGCCACCCCGGCAGAGGGACTACCTCCGGGTGTCCCCTGGTTTCACGTGCCTTGGGGAGGGGCCTTGCTCCTGGCTCCCTCCCGGCGGCCCCCAGCGTGTCTCCCTTGTTGGAATGGGTGCCGCCGTGCCAGGGTCGTCGATCGGCGCTGCAACCTGATTCATCTGTAGCCCATGGTTAGCATAAGCCTGTTCCTGAGAGATTAGCGGTACCCTGTAGTTGCCGTTGTCGGCGTGATCGTTGTGGTTCTCCGTTGGTTCTTGGAAGGCTTCGACTCCTAGCGCCCCTCTCCCCAATCTTCTCCAATGAACGAGCCAGGGTCGTCCTCTGGTGTGTACCCATGGTCCATCATGCGGGGCACGTAGGCTTCTGGGGCCGTCACCCCGAACACCTCGCCATGGTGCCCCACGCTCCATGTTGCTCGGCCCATGGTGGCGCCCTGGGGATGACAGCACGGCATTCAGCTGGGACCATGGGGGGCGACGCTTGCGCCCGCGCCCACCGCGGGCGGCATGGGGGAATCCGGAGCCCCCTACGCCGCTGGCCGTGCTGATATTGACGAAGCCCCCGGGCGTAGTTTATGGCGCGTGGATGTGGTGAGGTTCACCGCGCGGCCCTGCCGTGGCCTGGGGAGGAAGTCGATAGCTGAAGGGTGGTGCTCCCGACGCCGCTGCATCCTGCAGCTCGGCAACACGCTCCAGCAGTGTGTCCTGACCGCTTTCCATCAGCCTGCACCGCAGCAGCTCCCTTGCCACGGTGAGCGCTGCCCGCATGTTTGCTTGCTCCCGCCGTGAGTGCGGCGCCGTTGCTGCGGCATGGCTCGCCGCTCTTGCGGCGGCCCGTACCTGCCGTGGGGTGAGGGTGGACGATGCCTAGACGTGCTGCCCATGCCCGGCGGAGTTTGGCGGTGCCCGTGCCTCCTAGAGTGCGGGGTCGAGACATTCATGAGCAGGCGGCGCTGCCCGGGCTGGCCAGGCTGCCCAGCGGTCGGAGCCGGCCCTTGAGTCGCCGGTCATCGTGGTTGAGGAGCGTCGGCGAGCTGGCCGGTGGAGGAGGAGCTCCGGCGCACCCCTACCTGGCGTGCCAAATGTCGGATGTGGGGTTCCGGCAAACCCTTTAGGTTCGAACACTGGGGTGCGCGCGAAGTCTTTCCTTCCCACCAATCTACGCCCTAGCTCGCTAAGATCTCACGGACGAACTCGACGAACTCGCAACACAGAAAGACACGAGGTTTATACTGGTTCGGGCCACTATTGTGGTGTAATACCCTACTCCAGTGTGGTGGTGGTGGATTGCCTCTAGGGCGGATGATGAACAGTACAAGGAAAGAACAGCCTCCTTAGGTTGAGGTGTTCTTGTGAGTAGGCTCTCGATCGGGTTGGATCAAGCTAAGATGAGATGAGATGCGATCAGCTCTCCCCAGCCCCCCTCAGCTCAGCTCTGCCCCTCCACTATGGTGGGCTAGCTCTACTTATATAGGCCTTGGTCCTCTTCCCAAATATCGAGCGGGAAGGGAGCCAACAACGGCGGGCAAATTTGAAGGGGGCAGCAGGTACAAGCTACCATGACAAAAGTGGTCTTCGCCTGCGGAAGGCTCTGGTGGTGACGCCGTCTTGGGCTCCATGATGACCTCCGTCTTGCCATCCTCCTGGTCTTGGTCTCGTTGCACCAATATAGCAACCTTTGCCTGATGCCTCGGTACTCTTCGTCTGCGCTGGCCTCCTTAGCGCCAAAGAGGAAACAAGGACGCTGCGCGCGCTGGCGCCCGCCTGGTGTCGTGCGTCATGGCTCACATCACGAGGGCCTCGTGAGGTTTGCCCCGCCTTGATATCTTCGCTCCTCGTGAGGTTACCTGGCTAGGCCACCCCAGAGGAGGTCTTGCGTCGTCTGCCTCGCGAGGGTCTTTGATGCTTTGTTGGTGAAGATTAGCCGTACGGCCTGCTGGCTTAGCCACGTCGTGGGCCGCAGGCAGGCAAGTCTGGGGACCCCCGTTCCCAGGACGCCGACAGGGAGCATCATGGAATTGGCGATGGAGATAGGTTGGTGATGACGAAGATCGAAGATCCCCCTCTCCGGAGCCCCAAACAGACTCCAGATCTGCTCTCCCAAGGAAGAACAGGGCTTGGCAGCGGCTCCTTCTCGTGGATCGCGATAATTCTTCTGTGATTTTTTTCTGGAATAATGTGAATTTATAGTATCAGGGGGTCATCAGCGGGGCCACCATATGGGTACAACCCACCTGGGTGCGCCAGGAGAGGGGGCGTGCCCTGGTGGGTTGTGCCCACTCAGGGGCCCCTCTCCAGTGGGTCTTGGCTCCAGAAATTCTTATTATTTGTATAAAAAAATCCTCAAAAAGTTTCATTACATTTCGAGAACTTCCATTTCTGCACAAAAAACAACACCATGGTAGTTCTGCTGAAAACATCGTCAGTCCGGGATTAGTTTCATTCAAATCATGCAAATTAGAGTCCAAAACAAGAGGAAAAGCATGAGAAAAAGTAGATACATTGGAGACGTATCAACTCCCCCAAGCTTAAACCTTTGCTTGTCCTCAAGCAATTCAGTTGATAAACTAAAAGTGAGAAAGAAAAACTTGTACGAACTCTTTTGCTCTTGTTTGCATAAATAAGCTTAAACAGCACCCAGGTTTTCAGCTAGCATTATAATTAACCATGTTGAAAATAACTCTTAAAAATTATAATGATTCATATCAATGACATAATCAGCCAGCGAGCGATTATAAGATATCTCAAACAGCAACACGTTGTCAAAACAATCATGATATAATATGACAATAATGGTATCTCGCTAGCCCTTTCTGAGACCGCAAAACATAAATGCAGAGCACCTCCAAAGTTCAAGCAGCAACTAAACATTGTAATTCATGGTAGAAAAGATCCAGTCATGATGCACCCAACATTAGCTATACACAATGCATACATCATGATCGTTGTGCTCTACTTAGTTTCTGGTGCTTGTTTTTAGAAGGTGATGACACAACATAAAAGTAAATAGAAAGTCCCTTCGCAGAGGGAAGAAGTGATTTGTAGAGGTGTGGGAGCTCAATTTTTAAAACAGAGATAAATGATATTTTGAGACATGCACCCTTCTCATTCACTTCACGACTATCAGTTATCAACATATTCCATGCTAAGCACGCTAGTGGTGGTTCCCAAGCAGAAAGTAAAGGTTTTGACTCCATTGGGAGTTTTTGTTTGATTATGTAAGAGATGAACTCTTTTTGTATTTTGCAGTTTGGGACTGGGCATCCCTATTACCGCCCATTTCCTCGTGCGATGGCAAGTGAATAAACACTCGACCTGAGGATAACATGCTTAGCACAGAAGATATCGACCACCTCCTATCGTTCCATGAATGATCCAGGAACACAAAACGAATAACTTTTAGAAGTTTTTAGAGGTGGCACATGCAAATTTACTTAGGACGGCAGGGTAATACCGTATATAGGTAGGTATGGTGGACTCATATGGAATAACTTTGGGTTCAAGGTTTTTGATGTACAAGCAGAATCCCCACTTAGTACAGGCGAAGGCTAGCAATTTTAAGACTGGGAAGCGGCCAACTAGAGAGCAACAATGATCATGACCAGGCATTATGCATAAGTAACATTGGACACTAGCATGAGTAGGATATGAACATCATGAACATAACATTATAGAGGCTATGTTGGGTTTAATTCAACTATATGCATGAACATGTACCAAGTCAAGCCACTTGAACATTCAGAGGAGGATACCATATCATCATACTACATCACAATCATTTTAACTTTATGTTCATATCCAAGATAAATCATTATCCACTCCCAGCTACTTATGCATGGCATGAGAAACTATGATCTCTAATTGTCATTGCAAACATGTTTAATCATAACGGGCTGAATCATGGGCACTAGGTTAAACATATTTGCATAGACAAGACAGGTCGGGTTCGTACCAGTTTCTCTTTACCATGGCCAGTTCATCGGATGTCATCATTATTGCTTTTCACTTGCACGACCGAATGATATGAAAATAACAATAGTGCAAGAGTTCCATGGACTAAAATGGAATCTGCAAACATTTTATTCAACACAAGAAGACAAGGTAAAATGGGCTCTTATTAGTACAAAAATTATTCATGTGAGAGCCACTCAACATTTTCATCGTGGTCTTCTCCTCGGTAAGACTCGAATAAAAGAAAAGAAATTCAGAGAAACACACTGAAATATTTTTGGAGTTTTTGGTTTTTCTTCAACAAACAAATAATAAGCAAAAACGAGAAAAACTATTTACACAAGAAAGCTCCCAACAGGCAAAAAGAAGAAGAAGGAAATCTTTTTGTATTTTCTTTTTAGTGCTACTACTAAGCATGCATAGAAAGTAAATTAACTACAACTATTTTTTTGTTTTTTCTAAAGTTTAACAAACACACAAGAAGAAAGCAAGAAAAAATAAATCTAGGCATGGATAATATAATGAAAAAGTGTGAGCACCGACGAATGGAATGATATGTGAACATGAATATAATGTTGGTGAGAAACGCGTACTCCCCAAGCTTAGGCTTTTGGCCTAACTTGGTAGTGAATCAGTAGCCTGGAGGGTAGTAGTTGGCGTGGTAGCTGACGGAGGCTCTTGGTGCGGAGGCCTCAGCACGCCGTGCCGCGAACACTGTTGCGTTGTGAGCTCAGGCCTCGCTCTCAAGAACAAAATATCTTTCCTTGCTGTGATAATCAAAGAGAGCAGGCGCAGGCAAATATGTGTCCACAACATGTGATTGGTTAAACAACAAATTATAAGTGAAGTTATCAGCCCTTCTCGAGAGAATCTTATGCTCCTTTAAAGCATCAAAATGTAAATATCGAGTGGGTAGGATAGGGTCAAAGGGCAAAGGTGAAACACCCAGTCCTCATGCTAAACATGTGGCATAAATTCCACCATAGAACCAGCCACTTTTGGCATTATGCTGAAGTCTACGTGCAACAATCGCTCCAAGGTTATAATTTCTTTCACCAGTGAGAGCAGTGTGAATGAGGCTCAAGTCTGGCGAACAAAGTATGCTACAGTCTTGCTTGCCTACTATGAATTTCCCGTTAAATAATGCAAGGTACTAAATTGCGGGAAAGTGAATGCTCTTTATTCTTCCTTGTCTCACTCCCCTATTTTCACCGTAACAAAGGCTAGTCAAGAAAGACTCATACTTAGCCTTTGCTGGCTCATCAAGCGAACCCCAAAATGGAAGTTTGCAATGGTAAGCAAAGTTCTCTAGTGAAACGGTATATGGTTCATAAACGACACCCTAGACTCACGTGGAAAATATTTAAATCCTTTGACAAATGATTCAATGAGAAGATGGCGCTATTCACACTTATCTGATAGGTAGGGACCGAGACCGGCATTGTGAACATATTGCTCAAATTCCTCCTTAAGGCCCACCTGCATCATATACTCATCGCAAGGCCATAAGCATGTTTTGGTGGATGCATCTCGCGTGGAATTTTCACTTGGTTCAATGTAAGATTGGCGGGCAGAACTGTCACTAGAGGATGCCCCCGAGGATCGTCTCCTCAAAGAACTCCTTCCAAATAGGTTCATCATGTCTGCGTACAACTTTCTAAAAATAAAATTTTTGGAGTGACAAAAATTTGTCAACAAAACTTTGTAAGATTAGTAGCAATTACTCATAGGGATACATAGAGGCCGTTACAAGCATTCAAACAACTTAGAACACTAAGAATTCAACATGTAAGCACATCTACAACAACACCAAGAGTAGCTAATTATTCAAAGTATAAACCACTAAAACAAAAACTAATTGGACAAATGATGAAGTCACATACCAAGCAACAATCTCCCGAAATAGTTTCGGAAATGGAGCTTCGAGCAAAGAGATCGAAATTGGCAGCAAAATGAGTAAGAACTCGGGAGAGAGAGGGAGAGTGATTTTTTCTGGAGGTAAGTGACAATGTGGGCTAAAGAGATAAGTGAGGGGGCCCATGTGGGGACCACAACCCCCCAGGGCGCACCAGGGGGTGCTGGTGTGCCCAGGTGGGTTGTGCCCACCTGGTGCACCCCCCTCTGGTTATTTTTGCACCAAAAATTCTTAAATATTGAGGAAAAATCATATAAAATTTTCACGGCATTCTGAGAACTTTTATTTTTAGGTCTTTTTTTATTGCACGGGAAATTCAGAAAACAGAAAAATCATGGCATTTTATTTTAGATAACTAATAAAAACAGAGAATGAAAAGTAGGGACAGAAAGTAGTGCTTACTAAATTCATCAAGTTCATACCGTTCAAAAATGATTCATTAATAAGGTTGACCAAGTCTTATTAACAACCACTTTCGGTTAGCATGAAACTGAAGAACTTTCGTAAATCACTAAGTTACCTCAATGGGGATATGCATTTCCCCAACAATAAGCATTTCATATTTCTTTTTGTCAGTAGGTAGAGGTATTTGAAAACTTCCAATAGTGATTGTGGGAGATTTTTCAATAACATTAATACGATTCACTTGGAATTGTTTCTTCGGAAAGTGCACCTTATGCTCATTACCATTAATATGAAAAGTGACCTTGCTTTTATTGCAATCAATAACAGCCCTTGCAGTATTCAAGAAGGGTCTACTAAGGATAATTGACATGTTGTCGTCCTCGGGCATCTCAAGTATAACAAAGTCAGTCAAAATAGTAACATTAGTGAAAGCATAAGTGCTCCCTGGGTGGTTTTGGTAATTAATGTCAACATATTTCATGTTGGACTAATGTTTTTATCTAGTATATTTCAGATAAGATCAACAAATGGAGTGGCGTGGACAACAGGATGTGGAACCCCTTCAAGATGCTAAGGACAAAGGATTGGCTCAAGCTCAAGGCTCTACATTTTCATTTTAGTGATCCAAGATCACATTGAGTCCTTAGGAAAACCAATACTATTAAAAGGGGATGAGGTGTTGCTTAATGGCTTGCTTGCTCAAAGTGCTTAGTGATATGCTCCAAACCCCTCAACCACTTTCTCATATCCACATATGTCCCAAACCAAAAGTCAAACTCGGCCCCGCCGATTTGATCCATCCGGCGCCACCGAGTTCATTTGACATAGCCACTGCCAGAAAACCTAATCTCTTCGGTCTCACCGATGGGATCTCGGTCTCACCGAGATGGGCTTGCAAACTCTCTGGTGCCTGTTGCATTTATTCCGGTCTCACTGAGATTTGTCATCGGTCGCATCGAGTTTGCTTGACCAACTCTCTGGTTAGCTCTTTACCAAAATTGGTCCCACCGAGTTTGTGTAATCGATTAAACTAAGATGAGGTCTTACCCTAACCCTAGCACATCGGTCTCATCGAGTTGATTATATTGGTCCCACCGAAAAGCCTAACGATCACATGATGAACTAAATCGGTCCGACCGAGTTTTCTAATTCAGTCCCACCGAGTTTGGTGAATCGTGTGTAACGGTTAGATTTTGTGTGGAGGCTATAAATACCCCTACACCCACTCTTCACTCGTGGAGAGAGCCATTAGAAGATACCTACACTTCCAACATACATTTTCTGAGAGAGAACCACCTAATCATGTGTTGAGGTCAAGATACTTCCATTCCAACCACATAAATCTTGATCTCTAGCCTTCTCCAACTTGCTTTCCACTCAAATCATCTCTCAACCAAATCCAAATCTGTGAGAAAGAGTTGAGTGTTGGGGAGACTATCATTTGAATCACAAGAGCAAGGAGTTCATCATCAATACACCATTTATTACCTTTTGGAGAGTGGTGTCTCCTAGATTGGTTAGGTGTCACTTGGAAGCCTTCGTCAAGATTGTGGAGAGATCGCCTACTTCGTGAATATCTACCCTAGTGAGGCAAGTCCTTCGTGGGCGATAGCCATGGTGGGGTAGACAAGGTTGCTTCTTCATCGACCCTTCGTGGGTGGAGCCCTCCGTGGACTCGCGCAACCCTTACCCTTCATGGGTTGAAGTCTCCATCAACGTGGATGTACAATAGCACCACCTATCAGAACCACGCCAAAAATCTCCGAGTCTCCAATTGCATTTGCACACTCCAATTCCAACCCTTTACTTTCTTGCAAATTGCATGATTTACTTTCCGCTACTCATATACTCTTGCCATGCTTGCTTGAATGTATCGTGAATGTTTAAAATTATGCTAAAACTCCACCTTAACTTGAAGAAATTAAAAACTACCACTTTTCTTTGTTAAGAGTATATTCACCCCCCTCTAGACACCTCTTCTCGATCCTTTCAATTAGCAACAACAATGGGCGCATGCTCATAGATACTGATAGGTATGGCCGTTGATTTTTCAGCCATTTGCAAAGATATTTCAGTAGTTGTGAGTTTATTCAAGTCAAGTCTTTTATATAAAGAGAAAGTGATGTAGGGTAGGAACCCTATAGCCCGATCTTTCACGATAGGAGCGGAATCCCGCAAAGAACACGAAGAACATGAGGTGGAAAGAGAGGGAAAACACAAGGGAAACACAAGAGAAACACTAAACCAACACAAGAAAGTCACACATGTGCTAGATCCTCGAATACATAGGGTTCACAGGGTACACAATCAACCAAGGACGATACAAGGGTAACGGTCTTCTCCGTGAGGAGGTCTTGATGTTCTTCTCCATAAGGAGGTCTTGAATCCAAAGGGATCTTCTCCGAAGAGGCCGCGGTCTCTCATGAGGAGTAGATCCGATGTGGAGGAGCGAAGCTCTATCTCTCAAAATGAGCTAAATCAACGCTAACCCTAGAAAGTTAGGCGAGGGGGAGTATACATAGTCTTAGTGCAAATGAGGGGGGCGAAGTGGTACATGGGCTGCGGCCCAACACGCATCAGCGCACAGGCGTCGGACGTCCGGGGGTCACCGGTCATCCGGAGGCTCGCGAGGGTCCGGACGTCCGGTGCCTGTCGGACGTCCGTAGTTTCGGCTCGGGTGGTCTTCGGTCGGACGTCCGGGCGTTGGTCGTCCGTTGGGCGTCGGATGGCCGTAGGTTTCGTCTCAGGTGTGGGAGCATCGGTCGTCCGGAGGGGCCCGGACGTCCGAAGCCTGGAGGTCATCGGACGTCCGGTGTTCGTCGGTGTCCGGAGCCTGGGAACTTGTAGCAGTTCTTCTTCGTCTTCGTCTTCACGTCCATCTTCCTCTTCTTCTTCTCCTTGCTCCTTAGCTTCTCCATGGTACCTGCGCATGCACAAAGTTTCCATATGAGGTAGTAGCCATGTCTCATGTGCATCAAACTGGAAATGTGAGAGGAGAGATGTCACCTCAGTTTCAAGAGCTCTTGCACGTGCTCGTGTCATGGGTCCAAGAGGTGTCGTAGGAGATGTAGTTGGGTCCATGGGGATGGCCTTGGGATGCTCCGCATCATCTCCCCTCCCTTGGGGAAGATCCATCCTCAGATCAAATTCTTCATCACCATGGAAGGGAAAGAGATCTTTTACGTTGAAAATGTCGCTCACGAAGTACTTGTCGCGAGGAATGTCGATCTTGTATGCATTGTTTTTGTAGCGTGCAAGCACCTTGAAGGGTCCATCCGCGCGTGGTCGAAGTTTGGACTTGCGTTCTTGGGGAAAGCGGTCTTTGCGAAGGTGTAGCCACACGAGATCTCCAATGTTGAATACCATAGGGTGCTTGTTGATGTTGAGCTTGGTCGCAAGGTGTTGTACTTGTCGCTCGATGGTGTTTCTTGTATCTTCATGCACCTTCTTGAGATATGTCACGCGTGCACTTGCGTCCAGATTGATGCGCTCTTGGAGTGGTAGAGGAAGAATGTCCAATGGTGACGATGGGTTGAATCCGTAGACGACCTCGAAGGGGGACTTGCCAGTTGTTGAGTGTCTTTCCCTGTTGTATGCGAACTCAGCGATAGGTAGGCACTCCTCCCACTCCTTGATGTTCTTCTTCATGAGTAATCAAAGTAGAGCGGAGAGTGTGCGGTTGGTCACCTCCGTTTGGCCGTCGGTTTGAGGGTGGTAAGCCGTGGAGAAGAGTAGCTTGATTCCGAGCTTGGCGCATAGGGTCTTCCAAAAGAAGCTTAGGAACTTGATGTCGTGGCCCGAGACGATCGTCTTTGGCACTCCATGTAAACGCAATATTTCCCTACAAAAGAGATTGGCAACATGTGAAGCATCGTCTATCTTGTTGCAAGGAATAAAATGTGCCATTTTTGAGAAACGGTCCACAACGACAAATACCGAATCTTTCCCATTTCGAGTCCTAGGCAAACCAAGTACAAAGTCCATGCTAATGTCTTCCCATGGTTGATATGGAACTGGTAGAGGCATATAAAGGCCATGAGATTGAGCTTTGGACTTAGCTTTGCGACATGTAGAGCATCGGTTGGTGAAGCGATTGACGTCACGGAACATCTTGGGCCAAAGTAGTTCTTTGAGAGCGTAGCAAACATCTTGTCGCATCCGAAATGTCCCATTAAGCCTCCTTCATTAGATTCCTGCAAAATCAACAAACGAAGAGAAGACTCGGGGATGCAAAGTTTGTTAGCTCTCATAACATATCCATCTTTGATGTAATAGCGTTCCCAAGAGGTGTGCGACAAACACTTGGAATAAGGAGTAGCAAAAGTAGGGTCATGCTCATACTAGTCTTTTATGTGCTCAAAGCCAATGATATCCAATTCAAGTTGAGAACAAGCATGCATATGCGGGAAAGTGCATCCGCCACAATGTTTTCTTTGCCCTTAATGTACTTGATGACATAAGGAAAAGACTCAATAAATTCACTCCATTTAGCATGATGCTTGTTCAACTTGTTTTGGCCCTTAAGATACTTGAGCGTTTCATGATCGGTATGAATGATAAACTCATGTGGGCGAAGATAGTGTTCCCATTCATGCAAAACGCGGACTAAAGCATATAGCTCTTTTTCATAGATGCGGTAATTGAGTTGCGCACCGGAGAGTTTCTCGCTAAAGTAAGCTATGGGGCGCTTCTCTTGCGTTAACACACCTCCTATGCCATTACCACTAGTATCGCAATGAATCTCAAAGGGTTTGTCGAAGTTGGGTAATGCAAGCACGGGAGCATGAGTAAGAAAATTCTTAAGCTCATTGAAAGCGGTATCTTGGGATGGTCCCCAAACAAAAGGCTTGTTCTTCTTTCTCAAAGCATGCAAAGGCGAAGCAAGGGTGCTAAAATCCTTCACAAAACGACGATAGAAACCCGCAAGGCCAAGAAAGCTACGCACTTGTTGCAAATTGGTTGGTTGTGGCCAAGTCTTAATGGCATGGATCTTGGACTAATCAACATGAACACCCTTAGAAGAAACAACAAAACCCAAGAAAACGAGCTTTTCAACGCCAAAAAGGCATTTCTCCATATTAGCATAGAGTTGCTCTTTTCGAAGAGTTTGCAAAGCGGTGCGAACATGGGTGGCATGATCTCTAAGAGATTTGCTATAAACAAGGATATCATCAAAGTAGACCACAACAAATATACCAATGTAAGGGCGGTAGACATGATTCATGAGACGCATAAAAGTACCCGGTGCTTCCAATAGACCCATAGGCATGACTAACCACTCATACAAGCCAAACTTGGCTTTGAAAGCGGTTTTCCATTCATCACCCTCTTGTATGCGTATTTGGTAGTAACCACTCTTGAGATTAATTTGATAAAAGATAGTGGCACCACTAAGCTCATCAAACATATCATCTAGGCGTGGAATGGGATACCTATAGCGAACAGTGATAGCATTGATAGGTCTACAATCGGAGCACATGCAAAAGCTACCGTCTCGTTTTGGCACAAGAATGACCGGGACGACACAAGGGCTCAAACTTTCACGCACATGTCCATGGTCTATGAGATGCTTTACTTGCCTTTGTATTTCTTTGGTTTCTTTGGGGTTGACGCGGTATGGAGCTTTGTTCGGAAGCGGTGCTCCAGGGATGGGGTTGATGCGGTGCTCAATGCCTCGTAGTGGAGGTAGTCCCGAAGGTAGCTTGTCGGGGAAAACATCGTGAAATTCCTGCAAAAGAGAAGACAACACTAGAGGAAGAGTGTGATAAGTGTTAGTTTGTGGTCCACTGTCCTTGAACACAAGGACGTAGTGTGGGACACTAGACGGGTTCTCACACACTCCTCTTATCTCACTTTTGGTGGCAAATAGTACTAAGTTCTTCTTTTCGCTCATCGTGGAGGTGTTCGATTTGGGCTTGTCGCGCTCACTCTCTTTTTGGTGGCTCGCTCTCTCACTATGATCTCCACGATGGGTGGCTTGCTTGTCGGAGATCACTTGACTTGGCAACATTTGAAGGAGGACGTACTCCTTGCCCTTCATCTTGAAGATGTAGTGGTTCGTTCGGCCGTTGTGGATGACTCCTCTATCAAATTCCCATGGGCATCCAAGGAGAAGATGCAAACGGTCATTGGAACAGCTTCACACTCTAAGGTGTCTTCGTAGGCGCCAATTTTGAAGGAGACTTGCACTCGATGCTCGACTTGGATAGTGCCGGAGTCGCTAAGCCATTGCACTTTGTATGGATGAGGGTGCTTCGTCTTGGGCAATTGGAGCTTGGAACAAAGTTCTTCACTTGCTAGATTATGACCACTCCCTCCATCGATGATAACCTTGACGGATCGTCCATTGATGTCGGCCTTGGTATGGAATATGTGGCATCGCTGGTCTTCTTCTTGGTGATGTTGGAGAGTAAAGACCTTGGAGACAACGAGAGCGGGACTTGAATCTTCATCGCAAAAGACTTGTTCCTCTTCATCGTTCACTTGCCGGTGCATGGCGACTTGCTCTATGGCGTCCATTTCTTCTTCACTCATTGAGTCGTAAGTGCCGTCGTCGTTGAGGATCATGGTCCGCTTGTTGGTGCACTCATAGGACTTGTGGCCTCGGCCTCCGTATGTGAAGCATTTGAAGGAACTTGTCTTGACGGTCTCATCGGTTGGAGTGGATGATGATGAAGCTCTCGGCTTGAAGTTGCTCATAGTAGGAGGATAACTTGGGGTTGATGAAGCTTTCTTGGAACTCAACTTGTCGATGGTGCTAGTAGAAGGCTTGGTAGTCGGTGTTTGAGTCGTTGAATCTTGGTTGTTGGAGAAGCCGTAGGACTTGGATGAGAACTTGGCATACTTGAAATCATCTTGCACTTGGCGTTCCGCTTTGGTAGCTTGATGCACTAGCTCGATGAGGTTCGAGTATGGTTGGAAGTCGGCAGTCTTCTTGATAGGATGGTTGAGTCCATTCAAGAAACGTGCCATAGTTTGCTCATCATCTTCCGTGACATTGGCTCGTATCATGGCAATCTCCATCTCCTTGTAGTACTCTTCAACGCTCTTGGTTCCTTGCTTGAGTAGTTGGAGTTTCTTGAAGAGGTCGCAGTTGTAGTAGGTAGGCACAAAGCGTGCTCTCATGACATCCTTCATTTGCGCCCAAGTAGTGATGGGTGGCTCACCTCTTGCCTCTCCGCGCTCGGTGACTTGTTCCCACCAAATGAGGACATAGTCTTGGAACTCGAGGGATGCCATCACGATTTTCTTCTCTTCGTCGTAGTTGTGCAAATGGAAGATTTTGTCGACCTTTAATGCCCATGAAAGGTACTCTTCGGGGTCGTTGCTTCCGATGGACTTGGGCATGGTGAACTTGAGCTTTCTGTAGCGTTTCTCTTCATTGTGTTGGGGTCGGGGATGATGCCGCCCGTGTTGTAGATGATTGTCAAGCTCGTGTCGCTCTTGGTGAGGAGGGTTTTCAACCTCATGTTGCTCTTGTCGTGGAGGATTTCCATTGTCTTCATGCTCTTGATGAACTTAATGTTCTTGGCGAGCTTATGGAGGAGCTTGTCGAGCTCGAGGAGGAGCTTGAGGAATGTGACGGTGCACGCGAGCTTGATGTCATTGTTCATGAAGTTCTTTGCAAAGTGCTTCCTCTTGTTCACATGCTTGTCGGCCTCGGTTGGCTACGACTCGACTTGAATCTTGGAGGGCTTGTTGTGCCTCAAGTGCTTGAGTTTCATGGAGTTGTTGTTCTTGACGTTGTGCCTCGGCATCTTGTGCAACTTGGTGTAGACGCGCTCGCTCTTCCTCTTCATGTTGGCATTGTCGTTGCCGTTCTCGTGCTAGCGCAAAGGCCTCTTGAGTTTGACGTTGTCGGTGCTCTTGAGAGTTGGTATCGCGTAGGGGATTGAGGCTTGCTTGACGATCGTTGCGCGCGGCATGGCGTAGAGTGTTCGATGTCGGTGTAGTTGAGCCGGAGAGTGTGAAGTCGGAGTGTCGGCTTGAACGGCTCCTTCTTGAAGTGGAAGAAGAGCGGTTGAGCAACAAAGCACGAATCTCGTCCATTCTTGCATCATTCTCTTGCTTGTGATCGTCGAGCTTGTGGTCGAAGTAGTCCTTGTACGTTGCTCGGAGAGTCGCAATTCGGCGGCGACGCTGTCGATGCGTTCAGTCATAGCTTGTTGCTCTTGATGCAAAGCACGTTGTGCACCAAAGAGGTGACTCTTGGTGACGAAGGAGTTAATGTCGTCGTCTTGCTCCATGAAGAGTGGGTTTGTAGAAGTACTAGGCCTATCCATCATTCCAAGACAAATGTGAGTGGTAGAAAGAGAAGAACGAATACCAAATGTACCTTAACCGAAGTTGAAAGTGGATCGATGATCACTCCAATGTAAGACAAGGAAATAGCACAATTGGTACTAGCTCTTGTCGGTTTCTCACACCTACACAAGTAAATGCTTTTGGTGGAGCTTGGTTATGATGGTGGCACAAAATTTGATGCAATTGTATGTGAGCTTCAATAATGTTGGAAAAGATTCGCAAGATGCAAAGTAACAAGTAGACCAAGCATATAAGGTACACGAAAACACACACGAAAAAGATAAGTGGGGTTGGGCAACCAAGGATGAGCCAAAATGTGGAATCCACAAAAATGCTCTTGTTGCACAACACTAGAGAGACACTAGCACGATTACACAAGAGGCGGATACAAGAACTTGTGCACAACCTACTTAGCAAAAATGCAACGAATTCTATCCCAAGTATGCTTTATGAAAGGTGTTTCTATGATATGATCCAAGATGATCGATTATGACAATCTTAATGTTGTATGATGCTATGGTTCTTGCTTAAAAGCTCTTTGCGTATCTTTCCTCTTTGCATAAAAGCTTGTTTGGCGCTTTGATGTTGGAGCTCTTTTCTTATGCGATGTTTGACGAACCAAGATAGCAATTGTCTATGCGATGACAACTTTGTGACACAAGAGATGATACCAATATATGCAACAATGATGTATGTGTGCTATGGGAAGTATGATCACTAATGTGCACAAGTCTCGTTGCCAGCAATACTCAATGGAGAGTCTCGATGGGTAAGCAACGCAAAGGAGTAAGGCTATGATGGTTATCAATGTAATGGCAAGAGTGATAAGTCCAATACCAAGACGAGGTTATCGGTCTTGCTTCCGATATGGTGTCAAAATGGTGGCACGAATACCAAGGTGTAGTCAAGTTGGTCGTTGTTGATGACGCGTACGTGGCGAAGATGAGCGGCGGTGATGTTGATGTTGAACCGTACCTAGGTAGCCGAAACACGAAAGGGTACAGAACTGCAACTCAAATTCTCAAAGCTCGAAGTGGCAACATGTGTCGGAGAGCAAACAGTCCAAATGGTGGTGGTATGCGGAAGTGGTGATGCTGTATTGATGGTGGGAGTGCGTATGCGGAAATGTGGGGCGGTGGTGGTGACTATACTGAAAAAAAGTCAGTTTCGTCAGGGTCGGTCGGACGTCCGGGCTGGGCCGGTCATCCGGTCGTCGAATGTCCGGGCTGGGTTAGACGTCCGGTGCCTGGGCAAAAATCGGGCACGGGATGAACAGCTAGGGTTCGAGGTGGAGATGGCGAAAATGGTCAAATCCGGAGGATTTTGTGGATGGGAAGGGTGGGGAAAGGGGAAAAAAGCTAGATCCACTCAAAACAAAGCAAATCCAAGGATCCAAACCAACAAAATCTCAACACACTAACAAATCAAAAAAAATTGGGGCTATTTTTGTGGGGAATTTTTGAATTAGGACGAAAAACAACAAAAACAAGGCTAGAAACACAATGGGGAGGCTCTGAAATCATGATCAACATGGCTCATGATACCAAGATGATGTAGGGTAGGGACCCTATAGCCCGATCTTTCATGATAGGAGCGGAATCCCGTGAAGAACATGAAGAACACGAGATGGAAAGAGAGGCAAAACACAAGGGAAACACAAGAGAAAAACTAAACCAACACAAGAAAGTCACACATGTGCTAGATCCTCGAATACATAGGGTTCACATGGTACACAATCAACCAAGGACGATACAAGGGTAACGGTCTTCTCCGTGAGGAGGTCTTGATGTTCTTCTCCATAAGGAGGTCTTGAATCCAAAGGGATCTTCTCCGAAGAGGCCGCGGTCTCTCACGAGGAGTAGATCCGATGTGGATGAGCGAAGCTTTATCTCTCAAAATGAGCTAAACCAACGCTAACCCTGGAAAGTTGGACGAGGGGGAGTATACATAGTCTTAGTGCAAATGAGGGGGGCGAAGGGGTACATGGGCTGCGGCCCAACACGCATTAGCGCACAGGCGTCGGACGTCCGGGGGTCACCAGTCGTCCGGAGGCTCGCGAGGGTCCGGACGTCCGGTGCCTGTCGGACGTCCGTAGTTTCGGCTCGGGTGGTCTTCGGTCGGACGTCCGGTCGGGGTCAGACGTCCGGGCGTCGTTCGTCCATTGGCCGTCGGATGTCCATAGATTTCGTCTCGGGTGTGGGAGCAATGAAGTCTCTTATATCATACCTTTTATTTTTAGCTTGTGGGTTATCAAGATGAACATGTGGTTCTATCTTAACATCATTATCTGATTCTTTATCATTGGTTGGTTGAGAGTCTTCATGAACCTCATCATTATATTTTTCATTAAAATTAGGTGAGTGTTCATTACCAAATTGAGTTTCAGCATCAGAGATAGAAGTTTCATTTTCATTATCAGGAGGTTTTTCTATTTCAGGTTCACTAGAAGTGTGCAAAGTCCTATCATTTTTCTTTTTCTTTTTCTTTCTAGAAGGACTAGGTGCACTAGTGTTATTTCATTGTGAATCTTGTTCAATTCTTTTAGGGTGTCCCTGATACGTCTCCAACATATCTATAATTTTTGATTATTCCATGCTATTATATTATCTGTTTTGGATGTTAATGGGCTTTATTTTAAACTTTTATATTATTTTTGGGACTAACCTATTAACCGGAGGCCCAACCCAAATTGATGTTTTTTTTGCCTATTTTAGTTTTTCATAGAAAAGGAATATCAAACGGAGTCCAAACGGAATGAAACCTTCGGGAACGTGAACAAACATGATCCAGAGGACTTGGAGTGGACGTCAAGCAATCAACGAGGTGGCCATGAGGCAGGGGGCGCGCCCTCCCCTGGGCGCACCCTCCCCACTCATGGGCCCCTCGTAGCTCCACCGACCTACTTCTTCCTCCTATATATGTTCACATACCCGGCAAACATCCACGAGCACCACGAAACCCTATTTCCACCGCCGCAACCTTCTGTACCCAAGAGATCCCATCTTGGGGCCTTTTCTGAAGATCCTCCAGAGGGGGCATTGATCACGGAGGGCCTCTACATCAACTCCATGGCCCCTCCGATGATGTGTGAGTAGTTTACCTCAGACCTACGGGTCCATAGTTATTAGCTAGATGGCTTATTCTCTCTCTTTGGATCTCAATACAAAGTTCTCCTCGATTCTTTGGAGATCTATTCGATCTTTTGCGGTGTGTTTGTCGAGATCCGATGAATTGTGGATTTATAATCCAGATTATCTATGAACAATATTTGAATCTTCTCTGAATTCTTGTATGTATGATTGGTTTATCTTTGCAAGTCTCTTTGATTTATTAGTTTGGTTTGGCCTATTAGATTGATCTTTCTTGCAATGGGAGAAGTGCTTAGCTTTGGGTTCAATCTTGCGGTGCTCGATCCCAGTGACAGAAAGGGAAACGATACGCATTGTATTGTTGCCATCGAGGATAAAAAGATGGGGTTTATATCATATTGCATGAGTTTATCCCTCTACATCATGTCATCTTGCTTAAGGCGTTACTCTGTTCTTATGTACTTAATACTCTAGATGCATGCTGGATAGCGGTCCATGTGTGGAGTAATAGTAGTAGATGCATAATCGTTTCAGTCTACTTGTCTCGGACGTGATGCCTATATACATGATCATGCCTAGATATTCTCATAATTATTCGCTTTTCTATCAATTGCTCGATACTAATTTGTTCACCCACCATAATACTTATGCTATCTTGAGAGAAGCCACTAGTGAAACCTATGGCCCACGGGTCTATTTTCCATCATACAAGTTTCCAATCTATTTTATTTTGCAATCTTTACTTTCAATCTATATCATAAAAATACCAAAAATACTTATATTATTATTATCATCTCTATCAGATCTCACTCTTGCAAGTGGCCGTGAAGGGATTGACAACCCCTTTATCACGTTGGTTGCGAGGTTCTTATTTGTTTGTGTAGGTACGAGGTGACTCGTGCATGGTCTCCTACTGGATTGATACCTTGGTTCTCAAAAACTGAGGGAAATACTTACGCTGCTTTACTGCACCACCCTTTCCTCTTCAAGGGAAAACCAACGCAGTGCTCAAGAGGTAGCAAGAAGGATTTTTGGCGCCGTTGCCGGGGAGATCTACGCACAAGTCAAGACATACCAAGTACCCATCACAAGTCTTATCCTTCGCATTACATTATTTGCCATTTGCCTCTCGTTTTCCTGTCCCCCACTTCACCCTTGCCGTTTTATTCGCCCTCTCTTTTCCGTTCGCCTCTTTTTCCTTCCTGCCTTCTGTGTGCTCGTTCTTTTTGCAATTTGTTGCCACCATGTCTGAAACTGGGGAGGTTATCATTGATAAGGATAATAATATGGAAAACTTTGATGCTATTGATGATCCTCTTGAAAATCCTATTATTTTTCACACTAAAAAGTTTCGTATTGGCAGCGGTAATATTATTGGGAAGGGAGTTATTCAAGATTTCTTTACTTGTGTCGGTGCTTTGCCCACTATGAGTGGATCTATCCTTCATAAAACTAGTATTATTCCAGATGCTATATCCTTGCTCATAGTTGAACTCGAGAGACAATTTTTACATACGCATCCTTCCATACAAAGAATTTTCCTAGAATATTCTAATATTAAGCATTCTTCTGTTAAGCGAGTAGCGACCATCTTTTTAGCTCATGAGTTTAGATTTATAATAAAAGAGGCCAATGAATTTTTTGCGCATTATAGGGTGGATGCTGGCCGTCCTCCTATAGAAGCAATTCTTTTCTACCAAGAAGATATTATGCGTTTACGATCTTTAGATCATGTTGCTTTTAATGAAAACCTTAGAAAAAAGGTTCCTACCGTTGCTCTTGTTAATAGGATCTTTGAACTTAATGATAATTTTTCCATCCAGAACAATGGGCTAGGTTTTTCCCTTGAATAAAGGCTCATGACTTTTTGCCAAAAGAATACTTATAATGATGAATTGATTGTGCAATATGAGGGGCCAAAGGAGGAACCAATACCTCCCGAGCTTGATCTTGGGGACTTTTGTCCCATTAAATTTAGCCCTTTTGATTATTTTTGCTTGCCAGAAAGGAAGCTTGCTGCTGAACGTAGGGAGTATGAGATGAGATTTCGCGATATATCTTATCATTATCATGGCAATACCTAGATCTATCTTCGCTTTTATGCCTAGCTAGGGGCGTTAAACCATAGCGTTTATTGGGAGGCAACCCAATTTTATTTTTATTCCTGGCTTTTTGCTACTGTTTAGTAATAAATAATTTATCTAGCCTCTGTTTTGATAGTGTTTTTTGTGTTTAATTAGTGTTTGTGCCTAGTAGAACCGTTGGGAAGACTTGGGGAAAGTCTTTTTGATCTTGCTGCAAAAAAACAGAAACTTTAGCGCTCACAAGAATTGCTGCCATTTTTTATTGGAGAGTGTTATTTTGTTAATTATTTTTTAAGATGATTAATAGATAAATTTCTCACGTCCAGCAATTTATTTTAGAATTTTGGGGGTTCCAGAAGTGGTCGAAACCTACATATTACTACAGACTGTTCTGTTTTTGACAGATTCTGTTTTTCGTGTGTTGTTTGCTTATTTTGATGAATCTATGGCTAGTAATAGAGTTTATGAACCATAGAAAAGTTGGAATACAGTAGGTTTAACACCAATATAAATTAAGAATGAGTTCATTATAGTACCTTGAAGTGGTGGTTTGTTTTCTTTTACTAACAGAGCTCACAGATATTTTCTTTTAAGTTTTGTGTTGTGAAGTTTTCAAGTTTTGGGTAAGGATTTGATGGATTATGGAACAAGGAGTGGCAAGAGCGTAAGATTGGGGATGCCCAAGGCACCCCAAGGTAAAATCAAAGGACACCAAAAAGCCTAAGCTTGGGGATGCCCCGGAAGGCATCCCCTCTTTCGTCTTCGTCTATCGGTAACTTTACTTCGAGCTATATTTTTATTTGCCACATGATATGTGTTATGCTTAGAGCGTCTTGTATGATTTGAGTCTTTGATTTTTAGTTTACCACAATCATCCTTACTGTACACACCTTTTGGGAGAGACACACATGAATTGGAATTTATTAGAATACTCTATGCGCTTCACTTGTATCTTTTGAGCTATATGGTTTTTGCTCTAGTGCATTGCTTATATCTTTTAGAGCACGATGGTGGTTCTACTTTATAGAAATAATTGATCTATCATGCTTCACTTATATAATTTTGAGAGTCCTTTAGAACAGCATGGTAATTCACTTTGGTTATAAATTTGAAATGCTAAGAGAAGTTGGATGCTTGATAGATGGTTTTGAGATATAAAGGTGGTAATATTAGAAGTGTGCTAGTTGAGTAATTGTGAAATTGATGAATACTTGTGTTGAAGTTGGAAAGTCCCGTAGCATGCACATATGGTGAACGTTATGTGACAAATGTGAAGCATGGGGTGTTCTTTCATTACTTTCCTTATGAGTGGCGGTCGGGGACGAGCGATGGTCTTTTCCTACCAATCTACCCCCCTAGGAGCATGCGCGTAGTGCTTGGTTTTGATGACTGGTAGATTTTTGCAATAAGTATGTGAGTTCTTTATGACTAATGTTGAGTCCATGGATTATACGCACTCTCACCCTTCCACCATTGCTAGCCTCTTCGGTACCATGCATTGCCCTTTCTCACCTTGAGAGTTGGTGCAAACTTCGCTGGTGCATCCAAACCCCGTGATATGATACGCTCTATCACACATAAGCCTCCTTATATCTTCCTCAAAACAGCCACCATACCTACCTATTATGGCATTTCCATATCCATTCCGAGATATATTGCCATGCAACTTTCCACCGTTCCATTTATTTTGACACACATCATCATTGTCATATTGCTTTGCATGATCATGTAGTTGACATCGTATTTGTGGAAAATCCACCGTTCATAATTTTTTCATACATGTCACTCTTGATTCATCGCAATCCCGGTACACCGCCAGAGGCATTCATATAGAGTCATATTTTGCTATAAGTATCGAGTTGTAATTCTTGAGTTGTAAGAAAATAAAAGTGTGATGATCATCATTAGAGCATTGTCCCATGTGAGGAAAGGATGATGGAGATTATGATTCCCCCACAAGTCGGGATGAGACTCCGGACGAAAAAAGGAAAAAACAAAGAAAAGAGGCCAGAAAAGAAAGAAGGCCCAAAAAAGAATAAATAAATGAGAGAAAAAGAGAGAAGGGACAATGTTACTATCCTTTTTCCACACCTGTGCTTCAAAGTAGCACCATGATCTTCATGATAGAGAGTGTATTATTTTCTCACTTTCATATACTAGTGGGAATTTTTCATTATAGAACTTGGCTTGTATATTCCAATGATGGGCTTCCTCAAATGCCCTAGGTCTTCGTGAGCAAGCGAGTTGGATGCACACCCACTTAGTTTCTTTGATGAGCTTTCATATATTTATAGCTCTAGTGCATCTGTTGCATGGCAATCCCTACTCCTTGCATTGACATCAATCGGTGGGCATCTCCATAGCCCATTGATTATCTGCATCAATGTGAGACTTTCTCCCTTTTTGTCTTCTCACACAATCTCAATCATCATATTCTATTCCACCCATAGTGCTATGTCCATGGCTCGTGCTCATATATTGCGTAAAAGTTGAAAGATTTTGAAAAGGCTAGGTATGAAACAATTGCTTGGCTTGTCATCGGGGTTGTGCATGATGAGAGCATTTTGTGTGACAAAAATGAAGCATGTCCAAACTATATGACTTTGTAGGGATAAGTTTTCTTTGGCTATGGTATTTTGGTAAGACATAATTGCTTGATTAGCATACTTGTAGTATTACTATATTTATGTCAACAATAAAGTTTTATCTTGAATCTTTCGGATCTGAACATTCATGCCACAATAGAGAAAAATACATTGAAGAATATTCTAGAAAGCATTCCACATCAAAAATTCTGTTTTTATCATTTACCTACTCGAGGACGAGTAGGAATTAAGCTTGGGGATGCTGATACGTCTCCAACGTATCTATAATTTTTGATTGTTCCATGCTATTATATTATCTGTTTTGGATGTTAATGGGCTTTATTTTACACTTTTATATTATTTTTGGGACTAACCTATTAACCGGAGGCCCAGCCCAAATTGATGTTTTTGCCTATTTTAGTGTTTCGTAGAAAAGGAATATCAAACGGAGTCCAAACAAAATGAAACCTTCGGGAACATGATTTTTGGAACAAACGTGATCCAGAGGACTTGGAGTGGACGTCAAGCAATCAACAAGGCGGCCACGAGGCAGGGGGCGCGCCTACCCCCCTGGGCGCGCCCTCCCCGCTCATGGGCCCCTCGTAGCTCCACTGACCTACTTCTTCCTCCAATATATATTGACATACCCCGCAAACATCCAGGAGCACCATGAAACCCTATTTCCATCGCCGCAACCTTCTGTACCCAAGAGATCCCATCTTGGGGCCTTTTCCGGAGCTCCGCCGGAGGGGGCATTGATCACGGAGGGCCTCTACATCAACTCCATGGCCCCTCTGATGATTTGTGAGTAGTTTACCTCAGTCCTACGGGTCCATAGTTATTAGCTAGGTGGATTCTTCTCTCTCTTTGGATCTCAATACAAAGTTCTTCTCGATTCTCTTGGAGATCTATTCGATGTAACTCTTCTTTTTGCGGTGTGTTTGTCGAGAACCGATGAATTATGGGTTTATGATCCAGATTATCTATGAACAACATTTGAATCTTCTTTGAATTCTTTTATGTATGATTGGTTTATCTTTGCAAGTCTCTTCGAATTATCAGTTTGGTTTTGCCTACTAGATTGATCTTTCTTGCAATGGGAGAAGTGCTTAGCTTTGGGTTCAATCTTGCGGTGCTCGATCCCAGTGACAGAAAGGGAAACGACACGTATTGTATTGTTTCCATCGAGGATAAAAAGATGGGGTTTATGTCATATTGCATGAGTTTATCCCTCTACATCATGTCATCTTGCTTAAGGCGTCACTCTGTTCTTATGAACTTAATACTCTAGATGCATGCTGGATAGCGGTCGATGTGTGGAGTAATAGTAGTAGATGCAGAATCGTTTCGGTCTACTTGTCTCGGACGTGATGCCTATATACATGATCATGCCTAGATATTCTCATAATTATTCGCTTTTCTATCAATTGCTCGATAGTAATTTGTTCACCCACCGTAATACTTATGCTATCTTGAGAGAAGCCACTAGTGAAACCTATGGCCCCCAGGTCTATTTTCCATCATACAAGTTTCCAATCTATTTTATTTTGCAATCTTTACTTTCAATCTATATCATAAAAATACCAAAAATACTTATCTTATTATTATCATCTCTCTCAGATCTCACTATTGCAAGTGGCCATGAAGGGATTGATAACCCCTTTATCGCGTTGGTTGCGAGGTTCTTATTTGTTTGTGTAGGTACAAGGTGACTCGCGCGTGGTCTCCTACTGGATTGATACCTTGGTTCTCAAAAACTGAGGGAAATACTTACACTGCTTTACTGCACCACCCTTTCCTCTTCAAGGGAAAACCAACGCAGTGCTCAAGAGGTAGAAGTCCCTCAGGATAAAGTGGTTCCTGAGTCATTTTACCTCCTCTAGTTGCAACTCTAACTGCAAAGTCATGCCTATTATGATTCATTTCATCAAGCAATTCTCTTTGTGATTTAGCAACTTGTTCTAACTGAGTTTGAACCATAGAAGCATGTTTTCCAACACCTCTAACATCATTCGATATTCTAAATAACAAGTCACACAAGCGAGCAATCATATCAGAATTGTATTTCAATTATTTCATAACATTTGCATTGAAGTGATCTTGTTTTCTAATGTAGTTTTCAAACTCATAAAGGCATTGACTAGCATGCATATTGTGAGGATGGTCATTATCATTAAACTTCATAAGAGAATTTACCTCTACTACCTTAGGCATTGGTGTTGTATTAAGCCCATGTATTTCTTCAATAGGAGGTAAATTTTTAACATCCTCAGCTTTAATACCTTTTTCCTTCATAGACTTCTTTGCCTCTTGCATATCTTCGGGACTGAGATATAATATACCCCTCTTCTTCGGAGTCGGTTTAGGCGGTGGTTCAGGAATAGTCCAATCATCATAATTTTTCAGTATGTTATTCAAAAATTCTTAAGCTTGAGCAATAGTTCATTCCCTGAAAACACAACCAACACAACTATCTAGGAAGTCCCTAAAAGCATCGGTTAGTCCATTATAGAAGATATCAAGTATTTCATTTTTCTTAAGAGGATGATCAGGCAAAGCGTTAAGTAACTGGCAAAGCCTCCCCCAAGCTTGTGGGCGACTCTCTTCTTCAGTTTGCACAAAGTTAAATATTTCCTGTAAGGCAGCTTGTTTCATATGAGCAGGAAAATATTTTTCAGAGAAGTAATAAACCATATCCCGGGGACTACACACACAACCAGGAGCAAGAGTATTGTACCAAGTTTAGCATCACCCTTTAATGAGAAAGGAAATAATTTGAGAATAAAGTAATAACATGTTTTCTCATCATGAGTAAAAAGGGTGGCTAGATCATTCAACTTAGTAAGATGTGCCACAACAGTTTCAGTTTCATAACCATGTAAAGGATCAGATTCAACCAGAGTAATTAACTCTGGGTCGACAGAGAATTCATAATCCTTATCATCAATACAGATAGGTGAAGTAGCAAACTTAGGATCACATTTCATTCTAGCATTCAAAGATTTTTCTTTATACTTTTGTAGTAATTTCTCTAGATCATCTCTATCATTACAAGCAAGAATATCTCTAGTTGCTTCTTCACTCATAACATAACCTTCCGGTACCTTAGGCAATTTATATCTAGGAAGGCTAGTTCTAGCAGGTGTTTTAGGAGATTCGGATTCAAGCTCATCATCAGATTCAACAACATCATGTTGTATAACTCTACCAATTTATTTATCAAGAAATTCACCAAGTGGCACATCATCATTATCAAGCAAGGTACTAGCATCATCATAAGCATCATTCATAGTAGAAGTAGCATCATCTATAACTTGCGACATATCAGGATTAATAGCATGTGGTGGTGTTGGAAGTTTACTCATAACAGAAGGTGAATCTAAAGCAGAACTGGATGGCAGTTCCTTACCTCCCCTTGTCCTTGAGGGAAATATGTTAGTCTTTGGATCCTTTAGATTCTTCATAGTGATAATTGATAACCCACCAGTATAGGGGATCAATTGTAGCCTCTTTCGATAAGCAAGAGTGTCGAACCCAACGAGGAGCTAAAGGTAGAACAAATATGCCATCAAGTTCTATCGACCACCGATACAACTCTACGCATGCTTAACGTTCGCTTTACCTAGAACAAGTATGAAACTATAATTATTTTGTAGGTGTTGTTGGATAGGTTTGCAAGATAATAAAGAGCGCAAAAATAAAAAGTAGGGGCTGTTTAGATAAAGAAACAACTAAGTTATTTTTAGTAGAGAGCTTGTTGTCACAAAAGAAAGTTATTTGTCCCTAGGCAATCGATAACTAGACCGGTAATAGCTATTGCAATTTTATTTGAGGGAGAGGAATAAGCTAACACACTTTATCTTCTTAGATCATATGAACTTATGATTGAAACTCTAGCAAGAATCCGCAACTACTAAAGATCATTAAGGTAAAACCCATCCATAGCATTATAAGGCATCAAGTCCTCTTTACTCCCATACGCAAACAACCTACTTACTCGGGTCTGTGCTTCTGTCACTCACGCCACCCACCATAAGCAAATCATGAACATATTGCAAACCCTATAGCGGGGATCCCTCACGCTTGCGCGACACGGAGAGCTCCATAGGACAGCACCAATAATAAAACATGCAACTCAAACCAATCACGATCATCAATTGACCCATAGGACCAAATGGATCTACTCAAACATAATAGGATAGCCATACATCATTGGGAAATAATATATAGCATTGAGCACCATGTTTAAGTAGAGATTACAGTAGGTAAAAGAGGGGTTACACCGCTGCATAGAGGGGGGAAGAGTTGGTGATGACGTTGGTGAAGTTGTTGGTGTAGATCGTTGTCGCGATGATGGCCCCGGCGGCATTCTAGCGCCACCGGGAGAGAGGGGGAGAGAGCCCCCCTTCTTATTCTTCCTTGACCTTCCCACAAGATGGGAGAAGGGTTTCCCCTCTAGTCCATGGCCTCCATGGCGGCGGAGGGGCGAGATCCCCTCCAAGATTGGATCTGTCTCTCTCTGTTTCTGCGTTCCAGATTCTGCCCTTTCACCGTTTCTTATATTCTCGGAGATCCTTAACTCAAATTGGGATGAAATTTGGACATGATTTTAATACATATATTGGCTTTCTTGCGGCGAAAGAAGGGTACCAACCGCCTTATGGGGTGGCCGCGAGGGCCCAGGGCGTGCCTGACCCCCTGGGGCGTGCCCCCTGCCTCGTGGCCCCCTCGGGCATCGTCTCGCGTTGATTCTTCTTCCCAAAAATCACATATATTCCAAAAAAACTGCATCAGTTTTTATCCCGTTTGGACTCCATTTGATATGGATTTTCTGCGAAACAAAAAACATGCAACAAACATGAACTGGCACTGGGCACTACATCAATATGTTAGTCCCAAAAATAGTATAAAAAGTTGCCAAAAGTATATGGAATTTGTAGAATATTGGCATGGAACAATAAAAAATTATAGATACGACGGAGACGTATCAGCACCCCCAAGCTTAATTCCTGCTCGTCCTCGAGTAGGTAAATGATAAAAAAGATAAATTTTGATGTGGAATGCTACCTAGCATAATCTTGATCATGTAATCTAATCATGGCATGAATATTAAGACACGAGTGATTCAAAGCAATAGTCTATCATTTGACATTAAGACAATAATACTTCAAGCATACTAATAAAGCAATCATGTCTTTTCAAAATAACATGGCCAAAGAAAGTTATCCCTACAAAATCATATGGTCTGGCTATGCTCCATCTTCACCACACAAAATATTCAAATCATGCACAACCCCGATGACAAACCAAGCAATTGTTTCATACTTTTGATGTTCCCAAACCTTTTCAACTTTCACGCAATACATGAGCGTGAGCCATGGATATAGCACTATAGGTGGAATAGAACATGATGATGGAGGTTGTGTGGAGAAGACAAAAAGGAAGAAAGTCTCACATCGACGCGGCTAATCAATGGGATATGGAGATGCCCATCAATTGATGTCAATGCGAGGAGTAGGGATTGCCATGCAATGGATGCACTAAGAGCTATAAGTATATGAAAGCTCAAACTGAAAACTAAGTGGGTGTGCATCCAACTTGCTTGCTCATGAAGACCTAGGGCATTTGAGGAAGCCCATCGTTGGAATATACAAGCCAAGTTCTATAATGAAAATTACCACTTGTATATGAAAGTGATAACTCAAGAGACTCTCTATATGAAGAACATGGTGCTACTCTGAAGCACAAGTGTGTTAAAAGGATAGTAACATTTCCCCTTCTCTCTTTTCTCTTATTTTTTGTTTTTTTTGGTGGGCTTCTTTGGCCTCTTTTTTTAAGTCCGGAGTCTCATCCGGACTTGTGGGGGAATCATAGTCTCCATCATCCTTTCCTCACTGGGGCAATGCTCTAATAATGATGATCATCACACTTTTATTTACTTACAACTCAATATTACAACGCGATGTCTAGAACAAAGTATGACTCTATATGAATGCCTCTGGCAGTGTACCGGGATGTGTGATGATCTAGCATAGCAAAGATATCAAAAAACGGACAAGCCATGAAAATATAATAGCTAGCTATCTTATGATCATGCAAAGCAATATGACAATGAATGCTCAAGTCATGTATATGATGATGATGGAAGTTGCATGGCAATATATCTCGGAATGGCTATGGAAATGCCATAATAGGTAGGTATGGTGGCTGTTTTGAGGAAGATATAAGGAGGCTTATGTGTGATAGAGCATATCGTATCACAGGGTTTGGATGCACCGGCGAAGTTTTCACCAACTCTCGAGGTGAGAAAGGGCAATGCACGGTACCGAAGAGGCTAGCAATGATGGAAGGGTGAGAGTGTGTGTAATCCATGGACTCAAACATTAGTCATAAAGAACTCACATACTTATTGCTAAAGTTTATAGCTATTGAAACAAAGTACTATGAGCATGCTCCTAGGGGGATAGATTGGTAGGAAAAGACCATCGCTCGTCCCCGACTACCACTCATAAGGAAGAAAATCAATAAATAAATCATGCTTCGACTTCATCACATAACGGTTCACCATACGTGCATGCTGCGGGAATCACAAATTTCAACACAAGTATTTCTACAATCCACAATTACCCACTAGCATGACTCTAATATCACCATATTTATATCACAAAACTATTGCAAGGAATCGAACATATCATATTCAGTGATCTACAAGTTCTATGTAGGATTTTATGACTAACCATGTGAATGACCAATTCCTGTCATCTCTCTAAATAGATATAAGTGAAGCAAGAGAGTTTAATTCTTTCTACAAAAGATATGCCCACGCTCTAACAAATATAAGTGAAGCAAAAGAGCATTCTACAAATGGCGGTTTTCTATATGAAGAGAAACAGGCAATCCAAAGTTCAAATGATATAAGTGAAGCACATGAAGCATTATATAAAGACATACTCAAAAGATATAAGTGAAGTGCAAAGAGCATTATATAAATCAATGATATGTCTCCAACGTATCTATAATTTTTGATTGTTCCATGCTATTATATATTCTGTTTTGGATGTTAATGGGCTTTATTTTACACTTCTATATTATTTTTGGGACTAACCTATTAACCCAAGGCCCAGTGCAAATTGCTGTTTTTTTTGCCTATTTCAGTGTTTCGCAAAAAAGGAATATCAAATGGAATCCAAACGGAATGAAACCTTCGGGAGAGTTATTTTTGGAACAAACGTGATCCAGGGGACTTGGAGTGGACGTCAAGAAACAATCGAGGAGGCCACTAGGCAGGGGCCGCGCATACCCCTCTGGGTGTGCCCTCCACCCTCGTGGGCCCCTGTTGCTCCACTGACCTACTTCTTCCTCCTATATATATAGTCATATACCCCGAAAACATCCAGGAGCACCATGAAACCCTATTTACACCACCGCAACCTTCTGTACCCAAGAGATCCCATCTTGGGGCCTTTTCCGGAGCTCCGCCAGAGGGGGCATCGATCATGGAGGGCCTCTACATCAACTCCATGGCCTCTCCAGAGATATGTGAGTGGTTTACTTCAGACCTTTGGGTCCAAAGCTAGTATCTAGATGGCTTCTTCTCTCTCTTTGGATCTGAATACAATGTTCTCCTCGATCTTCTTGGAGATCTATTCGATGTAACTCTTTTTGCGGTGTGTTTGTCGAGATCCGATGAATTGTGGGTTTATGATCAAATCTATCTATGAACAATATTTGAATCTTCTCTGAATTCTTTTGTGCATGATTGGTTATCTTTGCAAGTCTCTTCGAATTATCAATTTTGTCCTACTAGATTGATCTTTCTTGCAATGGAAGAAGTGCTTAGCTTTGGGTTCAATATTGCGGTGCTCGATCCCAGTGATAGAAAGGGAAACGACACGTATTGTATTGTTGTCATCGAGGAGAAAAAGATGGGGTTTATATCATATTGCTTGAGTTTATCCCTCTACATCATGTCATCTTACCTAATGCGTTACTCTGTTCTTATGAACTTAATACTCTAGATGCATGCTAGATAGCGGTCGATGTGTGGAGTAATAGTAGTAGATGCAGGCAAGAGTCGGTCTACTTGTCACGGACGTGATGCCTATATTCATGATTATGCCTAGATATTCTCATAACTATGATCGATTCTATCAATTGCTCGACAGTAATTCGTTCACCCACCGTAATACTTCTGCTATCTTGAGAGAAGCCACTAGTGAAACCTATGGCCCACGGGTCTATTTTCCATCATACAAGTTTCCAATCTATTTTATTTTGCAATCTTTACTTTCAATCTATATCATAAAAATACCAAAATATTTATCTTATCATTATCATATCTATCAGATCGCACTCTTGTAAGTGACCATGAAGGGATTGACAACCCCTTTATCGCGTTGGTTGAGGTTCTTATTTGTTTGTGTAGGTACGAGGGACTTGCGTGTGGCCTCCTACTGGATTGATACCTTGGTTCTCAAAAGCTGAGGGAAATACTTATGATACTTTGCTGCATCACCCTTTCCTCTTCAAGGGAAAACCAACGCAGTGCTCAAGAGGTAGCAAGAAGGATTTCTGGCGCCGTTGCCGGGGAGTCTACGCACAAGTCAAGACATACCAAGTACCCATCACAAACTCTTATCCCTCGCATTACATTATTTGCCATTTGCCTCTCGTTTTCCTCTCGCCCACTTCACCCTTGCCGTTTTATTTGCCCTCTTTATCCGTTCCCCCTCTCTTTTCTAGTTCATCTCTTTTTGCTCGTTTCTTGTTTGCTTGTGAGTTGGATCGCTTGCTTGTCACGATGGCTCAAGATAATACTAAATTGTGTGACTTTGCCAATACCAACAACAATGATTTTATTAGCACTCCAATTGCTCCTCTTACCGATGCCGAATCTTGTGAAATTAATGTTGCTTTGTTGAATCTTGTCATGAAAGATCAATTTGCCGGCCTTCCTAGTGAAGATGCCGCTACCCATCTTAATAACTTTTTTGATTTATGTGATATGCAAAAGAAGAAAGATGTGGAGAATGATATTGTTAAACTGGAGCTATTTCCTTTTTCGCTTAGAGATCGTGCTAAATCTTGGTTTTCGTCTTTGCCTAAAAATAGTATTGATTCATGGAATAAGTGCAAAGATGCTTTTATCTCTAAGTATTTTCCTCCCGCTAAGATCATCTCTATTAGGAATGATATTATGAACTTTAAACAACTAGATCATGAGCATGTTGCACAATCTTGGGAAAGGATGAAATTAATGATCCGTAATTGCGCTACTCATGGTTTGAATCTTTGGATGATTATACAAAAAATTTATGCTGGATTGAATTTGCTTCTAGAAATCTTTTAGACTCAGCCGCAGGAGGTACTTTTATGGAAATCACTTTAGGAGAATCTACTAAACTCCTAGATAATATTATGGTTAATTATTCTCAATGTCACATTGAAAGATCTACTAGTAAAAAGGTGCATGCAATAGAAGAAATTAATGTTTTGAGTGGAAAGATGGATGAACTTATGAAACTGTTTGCTAATAAGAGTGTTCCTTCTGATCCTAATGATGTGCCTTTGTCTACTTTGATTGAGAATAACAATGAATCTATGGATGTGAATTTTGTTGGCAGGAACAATTTTGGTGATAACGCGTATAGAGGTAATTTTAATCCTAGGCCGTTTCCTAGAAATTCCTCTAATAATTATGGTAATTCCTACAACAATTCTTGGAAATTATAATAAGGTACCCTCTGATTTTGAATCTAATATTAAAGAATTTATTAGTTCGCAAAAGAGTTTCAATGCTTTGATTGAAGAAAAATTGTCTAAGATTGATGAGTTCGCTAGGAATGTGGATAGGATTTCTCTTGATGTTGATTCTTTGAAACTTAGATCTATCCAACCTAAGCATGATATCAATGAGTCTCTCAAAGCCATGAGAATTTCCATTGATGAGTGCAAAGAAAGAACCGCTAGGATGCATGCTAAGAAAGATTGCTTTGTGAAAGTGTGTTCTTCTAGTTTCCATAATAATAATGATGAAGATCTAAAAGTTATTGATGTGTATACTATTAAATATTTGTTTTGCAATATGAATCTTGATAATGATGGGACTGGAGATGAGTCAACTTTAGTTAGAAGGCATCCCAGTGATTCGGAGTTTTTAGATCTTGATGCAAAAATTGATAAAAGTGGGATTGGAGAGGTCAAAACTTTGGATCGCAATAAACCCACTATTTTGGTTTTCAAGGAATTTAATTATGATAATTGCTCTTTGATAGATTGTATTTCCTTGTTGCAATCCGTGCTAAATTCTCCGCATGCTTATAGTCAAAATAAGACTTTTACCAAACACATCGTTGATGCTTTGATGCAATCTTATGAAGAAAAACTTGAATTGGAAGTTTCTATCCCTAGAAAACTTTATGATGAGTGGGAACCTACTATTAAAATTAAAATTAAAGATCATGAATGCTTTGCTTTGTGTGATTTGGGTGCTAGTGTTTCCACGATTCCAAAAACTTTGTGTGATTTGCTAGGTTTCCATGAATTTGATGATTGCTCTTTAAACTTGCATCTTGCGGATTCCACCATTAAGAAACCTATGGGAAGAATTAATGATGTTCTTATTGTTGCAAATAGGAATTATGTGCCCGTTGATTTCATTGTCCTTGATATATATTGCAATGCTTCATGTCCTATTATTCTTGGTAGACCTTTCCTTAGAACGATTGGTGCAATTATTGATATGAAAGAAGGGAATATTAGATTCCAATTTCCGTTAAGGAAAGGCATGGAACACTTTCCTATAAAGAAAATTAAATTACCTTATGAATCTATTATGAGAGCCACTTATGGATTGTGTAGAATCGAAAGTATGTCTAGAGGGGGGTGATTAGACTACTTGACCAAATAAAAATCTAGCCTTTTCCCAATTTTAGTTCTTGGCAAATTTTAGCAACTTTGCACAAGTCAAGCAATCAACCTACACATGAAATTCTAAGAGTATAGCAGAGGAAAGTAAAACAATTGCATATGAAGGTAAAGGGAGGAGTTTGGATGTGACACCCCCGATTTGACCGTACACTAATCATACACGCAAATGTGTACGACCAAGATCAGGAACTCACGGGAAGATATCACAACACAACTCTAGACACAAATTAAAATAAAACAAGCTTTATATTACAAGCCAAGGGCCTCGAAGGCTCGAATACAATGCTCGAAGGCACAAGGGTCAACGGAAGCAACAATATCTGAGTATAGACATAAGTTAAACAAGTTTGCCTTAAGAAGGCTAGCACAAACTGGGATACAGATCGAAAGAGGCGCAAGCCTCCTGCCTGGGATCCTCCTAACTACTCCTGGTCATCGTCAGCGGGCATCATGTAGTAGTAGGCACCTCCGGAGTAGTAGGAGTCGTCGTCGAAGGTGGCGTCTGGCTCCTGGGCTCCAACATCTGGTTGCGACAACCAGGTAGAAGGGATAGGGGAAAAGAGGGAGAAAGCAACCATGAGTACTCATCCAAAGTACTCGCAAGCAAGGAGCTACGCTACATATGCATGGGTATATGTGTAAAGGGCCATATCAGTGGACTGAACTGCAGAATGCCAGAATAAGAGGGGGATAGCTAATCCTGTCGAAGACTACGCTTCTGGCAGCCTCCGTCTTGCAGCATGTAGAAGAGAGTAGACTGAAGTCCTCCAAGTATCATCACATAGCATAATCCTAACTGATGATCCTCCCCTCGTCGCCCTGTGAGAGAGCGATCACCGGTTGTATCTGGCACTTGGAAGGGTGTGTTTTATTAAGTATCCGGTTCTAGTTGTCATAAGGTCAAGGTACAACTCCAAGTCGTCCTGTTACCGAAGATCACGGCTATTCGAATAGATTAACTTCCCTGCAGGGGTGCACCACATTCCTCAACACGCTTGATCCCATTTGGCCGGACACACTTTCCTGGGGCATGCCCGGCCACGGAAGATCAACACGTCGCAGCCCCACCTAGGCACAACAGAGAGGTCAGCACGCCGGTCTAAACCTAAGCGCACAGGGGTCTGGGCCCATCGCCCATAGCACACCTGCACGTTGCGAACGCGGCCGGAAGCAGATCTAGCCCCCTTAATACAAGCGCGAGCTTACGATCCAATGCGGTGCGCGCCACTCAGTTGCTGACGTCACGAAGGCTTCGGCTGATACCACGACGCCGGGATACCCATAACTACTCCCGCGTAGATGGTTAGTGCGTATAGACCAAATGGCCAGACTCAGATCAAAAACCCAGATCTCGTTAAGCATGTTAAGTATCCGCGAACGCCGACCAGGGCCAGGCCCACCTCTCTCCTAGGTGGTCTCAACCTGCCCTGTCGCTCCGCCTCAAAGTAACAGTCGGGGGCCGTCGGGAACCCAGGCCCACCTCTACCGGGATGGAGCCACCTGCCCCTTCAGCCCCCATCTCCGAACAGTATCACAAGTAAGGTAACTGTGTAAAGTATATGCCCGTGATCACCTCCCGAAGTGATCACGGCCCAGTAGTATAGCATGGCAGACGGACAAGAGTGTAAGGCCACTGATGGAACACTAGCATCCTATACTAAGCAGTAGGATAGCAGGTAATGGTATCAACAGTAGTAGCAAGGATAGGCTATGCATCAGGATAGGAATAACGGAAAGCAGTAACATACTACACTACTCTAATGCAAGCAGTATAGAGAAGAGTAGGCGATATCTGGTGATCAAGGGGGGGGCTTGCCTGGTTGCTCAGACAAGGAGGGGTCGTCAACACCGTAGTCGATCGGGGTACCAGCAGCAGCGTCAGTCTCGTAGTCTATCGGAAAGATGTAACGGAGGGGGAACAAAATAAATAACAGAGCAATCAAATGTAACACAAAGCAAGACGCGGCAATACGTTGATAGGGGTGACCTAACGCAGGGATAGGTGATATCGGCGAAGGGGGGAAACATCCGGGAAAGTATCCCCGGGGTTCCGCGTTTTCGGGCAGAGGAGCCGGAGGGGGAAAGTTGCGAGTTTGATATGTTAGGGATGTGTGGCGGATGAACGGGCTGCGTATCCGGGTTCGTCTCGTCGTTCTGAGCAACTTTCATGTACAAAGTATTTTCATCCGATATACGGTTTATTTTATATTAATTTTCTAATGTTTTAATTCATTTTTGGAATTAACAGATTTAGTTTAAATAAAAACAGGTTTACTGCATCAGCATGACATCATCATGATGTCAGCAGTCAATAGTGTGTTTGACTGGGTCAACTGATGTGTGGGTCCTGGTTGTCATAGACTACTAACTAATTATTTGTTAACATTTAATTAGCAGGTTTAATTAGAGTTAATTAGTTATCTAAATAGTGTTAATTAAGTTAATTAATTAATTACATAATTAATTAAGTATTATTTAATTAACTAATCCTTTTTATTAATTTAATTATATATTTCTTTTTTTAATTCGTTCTGGGGGCGGGTCCACGTGTCATTGCCCCCAGGGGCCTATCGGGCGTGGCCCGAACGAGCATGCGGGCAGCGGGCGAAGCGATGCCTGACCAGGCGAGGGCCGAGCGGCCGCCGACGGGCGCCGGCGTCGGGCGACGACCGGGGCCGCGGCGAGGCTGGCCGAGAATGGCACCGGCGAGGCCGGACGAGTGCCAGACTGCCGTAGAGGATGGCGGGTCGCACGAGGGGGCGGTGGAGGCGGCTGCAGGGCAGGGCGGCAGGGGAGCCGCGGGACCGTGCGGCGGCGAGCAACGGGAGCGAAGCGGCGTCGCAGGGCAGCGGGGCGCCGGCGGGGAGTCGAGGCGGGCGCGGCAGTAGCAGCCGAGGCGAGGCAGAGCGAGCGGCAGCAGGCGATGCAGAGGACAAGGAGGGAGGTTCACGGGGTAGTTGTAGGGTATGAGGCAGCGGGTGGTGGGGTGGTTGACGGGGACGATGGCGTCGAGGAGGCAGTCCGGTGGGGGAGGGCGAAGCAGGCCGGCGATGGAGCGCTCCGGGACGTCGGCGTCGGGAGTGGTGGGGCGATGGCGCGCGATGGGTCGGGGCGTCGGTTGCCCCGATCCAGATCCACTCGGGGCGGGGCCGGTCGCCGAAGGACGGAGGGAGGAGTCGCTGGGTGGAGGCGATGGCTCCACGGCTCGCCGGAGCGAGGGGAGACGGAGAGGAGATGAGGACGGGGCGGAGGAGCTCCAAGCAGCGGCGATAGGGCGCCGGGTTCGAACCCCCTCCCGATCCAGATGGGATCGAGAGGTGGGGGCTAACGAGAGGGAGTGGGGAGTGGGTGCGATGTGGGGGTTAGGGTTTCGGTCGGGTGGGGTTATGGAGGTGAGTGGGGAGCCGGTTGGGCCAGTGGGCTGGCCTGGCTATCAGCTGGGCCGGTTGGCCCATTGGGGGGGGCCCTTTCTTTTGTTTTGTTTTCGGTTTTGCCTTTACCTTTTATTTATATTTCCTGTAATGTTTTCTTTTAGTTTCAATTTATTCTTGTGTTAGCGGAATAACAAAATGGCACCGTATTTGACATTACCAAATATGCCACTGCCACATTAACTTGCTACCCAAGCTAATATAGTTTCATAACTATTTAATAACTAAAAGTATTTAAACAATAGATTTCATTACTGTTTTATTTATCTAATAGTATTTAAATATTCTATAAAGGTTTGGTTTCTCCACCATAATTACCTGTGCATTATTTTGTTCACTCCAAACATTTTAGTTTTAATATTTGAAATTTTTTATTGTTTGCTTGATTTTGAATCAGTTTTTTGAACTAACGAGGTTTTAGCAACGGTAACGGAGGTGACATGGCATCATTAGCAGAGGGCTACTGTAGCGTAACTATCCGGGCGTCACATTGGAGGGAGCAAACGCAATGTATACACGGAGAGTTTTGGTGTGCTTCTGATAGGTGGTGCTATCGTACATCTAGGTTGATGGAGACTTCAACCCACGAAGGGTAACGGTTGCGCGAGTCCACGGAGGGCTCCACCCACGAAGGGTCCACGAAGAAGGAACCTTGTCTATCCCACCCTGGCCATCGCCCACGAAGGACTTGCCTCACTAGGGTAGATCTTCATGAAGTAGGCGATCTCCTTTCCCTTACAAACTCCTTGGTTCAACTCCACAATCTTGACGGAGGCTCCCAAGTGACACCTAACCAATCTAGGAGACACCACTCTCCAAGAGTGTAACACCCTCGATGCGACTATATCTCCCACGTGTCGAGGCACGACTTAGAGGCATAATCGCATTGAAGGCATATGTCGCAAGTTAGGCAATCTTCACAACATCCCATGTAATATAGATAATAAAAGGGGAGATAACATAGTTGGCTTACACTCGCCACGTCAATCAAGTACATAAATAACATTACATCATCCAAACACTCATGGCCCGACTACGGCGCCAAAATAAAAGATAACCCAACAAGCGACACGGTCCCGATCACCCCCAACTGGGCACCACTACTGATCATCAGGAAAGGAAACATAGTAACGTTGAGAGTCCTCGTCGAACTCCCACTTGAGCTCAAGCGCATCTCCTGGAGCGGAATCATCAGGCCCTGCATCTGGAGTAATAGTAATCTGTGAGCCACAGGGACTCAGCAATCTCACACCCTCGCGATCAAGACTATTTAAGCTTATAGGTAAGGCAAGGTAAAAATATATGTGGAGCTGCAGCAAGCGACTAGCATATATGGTGGCTAACTTATTCGCAAATGAGAGCGAGAAGAGGAGGCAAAGCGCGAGCGATAAACTAGAGAACAACCTGCGCAAACATTACTCCAACACCGTGTCCACTTCCCGGACTCCGCCGAGAAGAGGCCATCACGGTAACACACTCAGTTGATTCATTTTAATTAAGTTAAGGTTCAAGTTATCTACAACCGGACATTAACAAATTCCCATATGCCCATAACCGCGGGCACGACTTTCAAAAGTTCGAATCCCTGCAGGGGAGTCCCAACTTAGCCCAGGACAAGCTCTCACGGTCAACGAAGGAATAGACCTCCTCCCAAGATGTTCCGATCAGACTCAGTATCTCGGTTCTTCAAGACACTTCGACAGGTTAAAACAAGACCAGCAACACCGCCCGAATGTGCCGACAAATCCCGATAGGAGCTGCACATATCTCTTTCTCAGGGCACAATCGGATAAGCAATCCGTACAACTAAAACCAGCCCTCAAGTTTCCCCGAGGTGGCGCTGCAAGGGGCTCTAGGTTGGACCAACACTCAGAGGAGCACTAGCCCGGGGGGGTTTAAAATAAGATGACCCTCGGGCTCCGGAAACCCAAGGGAAAAGAGGCTAGGTGGCAAATGGTAAAACCAAGGTTGGGCATTGCTGGAAAAGCTTTTAATCAAGGCGAACTATCAAGGGGTTTCCATTATAACCCAACCGCGTAAGGAACGCAAAATCCGGGAACATAACACCGATATGACGGAAACTAGGGCGGCAAGAGTGGAACAAAACACTAGGCGAGAGGCCGAGCCTTCCACCCTTAACCAAGTATATAGATGCATTAAGATAACAAGATAAGATAATGATATCCCAACAAGTAAATAAATGTTCCAACAAGGAACGACCTTCAATCTTCACCTGCAACTAGCAACGCTATAAGAGGGGCTGAGCAAAGCGGTAACATAGCCAATCAACAGTTTGCTAGGACATGGTGGGTTAGAGGTTTGACATGGCAATTTGGGAGGCTTGCAAGCAAGTGGTAGGCATCGTAGCATTGGCAAAGCAAAAGAGCGAGCAAACTAGCATAGCAAAGATAGTAGTGATTTCGAGGGTATGATCATCTTGCCTGCACAGTTGTCAGAGTTGACTAGATCCTCGAAAGCAAACTCAACGGGCTCCTCGTTAGCGAACTCGTCTCCCGGCTCTAACCAAACAAGACAAACAAGCAACAAGGACACAATCAACCACATGCAAGGATCAAACACGATGATGCAAAGATGATATGCTATGCGGGATGTGATGCGGGATGCATATGCAAGATGTGACAAGGAAAAGCAAGAACCTGGCCTCAACTTGGAAATCCAAGTGTGCCACTAGAAAGATGAGATGAAATCTCTTGAAAACGATATAAAGAACACCGGAATCGGAGTTACGGTTTGGAAAAGGCGAGCGATTCAAATATGACACCGGTCTGCGATTTACAGCAAGTAGCCAACTAAATGCAACGAAATGAACATGCTACAGCACCCAAACATGACAACAAAATACATGGCAGGGATGCATTCAAGATGCTTAACAAAAGTCTAGCACTGAGCTACGGCCAATTCATCCATTAACAGGTTCAAACAAGCATGGCAAAAATGCATATGGCAAATAGATCCCAGACTTAGTGAAATTAACACTTGTCTGGAATTTCAGATCAGGTAGCACTCTTCGGAGCAACAAAACTACATGCTACAGGACCTGAACATGGCAAAGTAAAGCATGTCATGGAGCTACTCAAAGAGCTTAACAAAAGTCCCTTAGTGACCTTGAGCCAAAAGGGATCAGAAAATACAATTGCAAGCATGTGAACATGGCAAAAACATAATCAGATCACAGACTTGGTGAAAACTAGAGCATGCTGAAACATAACTCAAGTAGGCATGTTTACGAGCTCGATGCACTCAATACGGAGCAAGTCATGGCAAGATAAGCATACATCCATCAAGAATACACAAAATGCAAGCTAGACATGGCAAGAACAATAGCATAGCATGCACGGATCAACTACAACATCATTGGCAAAATTGCAAACAAGTTGACAATCTGCCCAGATTCACGAAGTAGCAAAAGTAGAGCTCGATTGACTCAAGCTAGGGTGCTCCATAATTGCAAACAAAGACATGGATGGATAGAACACTACAATATTAACAAAACATCCTTACTGATCATCCTCAAAAGAGGCACGGATCACTAGGAAACAACATGAACATATGGCCATATGAGATAAACATCTCAAGGACTTGGTGGCAATGCTAAGTCCCTGAAAACAGAATTACCAAGTGCACCACTTTGCAAGCTTGTGCTAGTCACCACACACATCACAAAAATACATGGGTTGCACTTCTGGAAAGATGACAAAATCCTTAACAAAACATATGTAGAGCTCATGGGCATAGCATGCACACAATAATCATGGCAAAAATGACAAAGCTAAATGGAGTAGCAGATCTGACAATTATCTCAAGTAGCCCTCTTCTAACAGCATTTCGGGCATCAAGATGAACTCAAATGAAAATGATGCAATGTAATCAAATGATGTACTCTCTGAGATGAACATTTTGATATGCTATATGCATGAATCGGAGCTACGGATGCAAAGTTACAAGGCTACGAACATGAGCACATGGATCTGAGAATCTAGGACTTAGGAGAAAAAAAACGACCTAGGGTTTACTGTTCACCGGATCTGGATCCGGCGAAAAAACACTGCAGTATGGCGGCGCGGAAGCCGAGGATGGCGAGGATGGTGGCCAGATCTTCGCCGGAGTGGACGGAGGTGGTGGCCGGACTTGGAGAACTGGGGAGGCGCGGCCGGGCGCGGGAACCGAGGGCGGCGAGGGGCGCGGCGGTGTGGCGTCCCGCGGCGGAGGCGGACGCCGGCGATGGCGGCGCGGTCCGGCCGGGCGGAGCACGACACCAGACTTGGAGGAGAAGGGCAGCGGGCGGCGGATGGCGGCTCGGGCCCGGTCGGGCGACGGGAGGGCCCGGCCTGGGCCTCGCGGGCCCGCGGGGATGTCGGGCGAGGCGGCGGACGAGTGGCGGAGCGCCACGTGGCGGCAGGCGGCGCAGGTCGGACGTGTCCGGCGCCGTCCGGACGTGTCCGGCGGCGGCGGATCTGGGATTTTAGGGTTAGGGACGAGGGGGGTCCGGATTTCGGGGAAGGGGTCTATATATAGGCATAGAGGGAGCTTAGAGAGTCCAAAAGAGGTGCGGTTTTCGGCCACGCGATCGTGATCGAACGCTCTAGATGATGGAGAAGGTTTTGGTGGGTTTTGGTCCAACTTGGAGGGGTGTTGGGCTGCAACACACACGAGGCCTTTTCGGTCCCTCGGTTAGCCGTTGGAGTATCAAACGAAGTCCAAATGGTACGAAACTTGACAGGCGGTCTACCGGTAGTAAACCAAGGCCGCTTGGCGAGTCTCGGTCCAATCCGGAAATGTTTAATCCCAACACACGAAAGAAAGCTAGAATTGACCACCGGAGGAGAACGAAGCGCCGGAATGCAAAACGGACAACGGGGAAAAAGCTTGAAGGCATGAGACGAACACGTATGCAAAAGCAATGCACATGATGACATGATATGAGATGCATGACAACGATAACAACACACGGAGACCAAAACCCGAACCCGAGAAAATAAATTAACTTAACCCCGGAAACGGCAAGAGTTGGAGTACAAATTGGGAAAGTTATATCCGGGGTGTTACAAAGTGGTAACAAATGGTGTTGTCGGATTTCGGGTTCCGGCAGACCCTTGAGGTTCGAACACTGGGGTGCATGCGGAGATTTCGCCTCCTACCTACCTGCACCCCTCTGCCTCGCTAAGATCTAAGCTATGGAAAGAACAACACGTGATACACATGGTTTATACTGGTTCGGGCCACCGTTGTGGTGTAATACCCTACTCCAGTGTGTGGCCTGGTGGATTGCCTCTTGGGCTGATGATGATGAACAATACAAGGAAGAACAGCCTCGCGAGGGTCTGCTCTTGGCTGGGGCGATGAACTGCTGGGAGGAGTTCAGTCACCCTTCTCTCTCTCTTCTCCGATTGTTGATCTCCAACCTCTAGCCTCTAACCTCTCTCTCTCTCTGATTCTCTGATTCTCTCTGATCCTCTCTTGTGGGGGGGGGATGGTCCTATTTATAGAGGCCCTGGTCCTCTTCCCAAATATCGAGCGGGAAGGAAGCCAACAATGGCTGGCTAATTTGAAGGGGACAGCTAGTACCAGCTATCCTGACAAAAGTAGTCTTCGCCTGCACAAAGCTCTGGTGGTGACGCCGTCTTGGGCTCCACGATGACCTCTCTCTTGCAGTCCTCCTGGTCTTGGTCTTGTTGCACCGAAATGGCAACCTTTGCCTGATGCCTCAGTACTCCGCGGCTGCGCTTGCTTCCTTTGCACCAAAGAGGAAAGGAGGACACTGCGCGGGCTGGTGCCCGCCTAGCGACCTTGGTCGTCATGGCTTGCATCACGGGCACCTCATGAGGTACCCCACCTTGATCTCTCCGCCTCCTCGCGAGCCAGCCTGGTGAGGCCGTGCCTGAGGAAGCTCCGCGTCGTCCGCCCCGCGAGGCTTGGCCCCTCGCGAGGGTCTTGGGTCTGTGTTGGTGAAGATGGGCCGTGCTGGGCCCCCCTTTGAGCCACTCCGCAGGCCGTAGGCAGGCAAGTCTGGGGACCCCCGTTCCCAGAACACTGACAGTAGCCCCCGGGCCCAAGGCGCGCCCGGACTTGGCCGTGCAGGGAGGTAGAAGGGCGAGGGCGAAGCGCCGCGGGCCCTAACAGCCTGCGGCCTTGGGCGCCGCGTGGCGGTTGATTGGACGTGGGCATCTCCACTTCCCCATGGCGCCTCGGCAACTGCACGGATTGGACAAGTCCCTACATGCAAAGTTGGTCATGATTACCTGCGATCGTGGAGGTCGGCGGTTGGCCTTCTCCGGCTATAAGTATGGAACGGTGCGCGCCCTTCCAGTCCATCCCTTCTTGCTTCTCCTTCTTCCCGATCCTTGCTCCGTCTTGCTGCGATGGCCCCGATTCGCCGGTTCTCGACGGCAGAGAAGGAAAAGGCTCCTCGAGAGGAACCAGTCCCGCTCCCGCCGAAGAAACGGCTCATCCTCCGCGGCCCGGATGAGGGGGCTCATCAGGTGGTGTCGAGGCCCTGGTGCGAGCGGGCACCGCTGGGGTTCCCGCTTCCCTTGTACGCCCACAACGAGGGCCCTGAAGGAGCTGATGCTGATCGCCATGGGCGGCGTCGCCGTCGGCGCCGACGGGTCACGAAGGTGTGGGTCGTCCCTCCTGGGGTCCACACCGAGGGCTCCTCCCGAGAGTTCGTGTTCCACACCGCCATGCCTCTTCAGTCTTGGATTCGCCTTCCTCCCTTCTTCGCCTCCATCATCCCGCAGGGAGAGCCCCTGGAGCTTTGGCTGTGGCACCCTCGCGACCGAGGCAGAGGTCGCGGTCGTTGCCCCGGGCGAGGTCTTCATGACTCGGGGCTGGAGCGAAATCGCCCGGGTTTGCAGGACAAGGGGCGCCTTCGCGATCCACTTGGATTATGACGGTGCTTCAGTGATGTTCTTCAAGGTCTTCGATGCGAACGGGCGCCGGCTGGAGTGCTGCCCCGGGAGAGGTGGCTGGGACCCTGCTGCGGCGAGGACTGGGCCCGCCGACCGCTCCCTTGGCGGCTCCTCAGGCGGCGGAGGCGTCGGAGGTTCCAGCGACTCTAGTGAGCTCTTCGCGACTCCGGAGACGAGCGACGACAGCTATGAGCTCCCGAGCCGGCGCCGCTCCTGGACCAGGGCGGGCTCGTCAGGCCGCCGCCGACTCTTATCTGGATGGGGTTGGCGCCGGTGCTTGACGGCCCACTGTTGATGATGGCGTCTTCTGCAGGGGCGCGTGTAGTTAGTGTCCCTTTAGGATATGTTCCCTGCGAGGAATCAAAGACGCATCCCGTGGGGGCTTGTAAGGTGCCTGTGATCCTGTTTTGTTAATATAACCCTTGTCGTAGAATTGTGCGAGTTGCTCATTCCGTCTTAGCTCAGTCGTCCCTTTCGAACCTCACGAGGGCTTGGTGCTCTGCGCCGACAGGTCCCAGTCCCAAGGCGGCTTCAGCCGTCGCTGGTATGCCAGGTCACGATGCCGTGGTCAAGGCCAGGAGGTGAGCGACCCGGAGTCCGGTAAGAGCCCCTGAGTCGCGATGCTCAGGAGGTCCCCTTTGGCGCTCAAGCAGCCGTTGTTCGGTGAGAAAGGAGAGCGGCGTCGCTAACACGGGATTGCATTAGGTGCGGGGGTGGTGCCACGGTAGCTGGCGCTTCCGGGTGGTGACTTATCTCGAGAATCAGGGGCCGCTCTCTGGTGTATCGCCAGGTCCGTGCATCGGCAGGCGCGAGGTTGCTTAGCGAGGTCCTCGCGTGTCCCTCCCCTCTCGCCTTTGCTCCCCTTTCTGCTCTACATCCTCTGGTCCCGGCCCTCAAGCGAGTCTCAGCCATCGCTGGTATGCCAGGTCGCGATGCCGTGGACAAGGCCAGAGGGTGAGGGCTGGAGAGCCAGTAGGAGCCCTGAGTCGCGATGCTCAGGCACCCCCCCTTTAACGTGCAAGCGGTTCGCGCGGATGAGAATGAAGGAGCTCCTACTGGAGATCCTGTAGACCCATCATACAAAAAACAAGGGCCTCGCCTGACGCAGCTCCTTCAGGAGATCCTGTAGACCCATCATAGAAAAAACAAGGGGTTGCCATGACAATTGACAGTCAGCCGTTGGTTGCTTCCAAGGGGTAACGAGGCACTGAAGGCTTGACGAGGTGGCGCCATGTGGGGCTGCCGCGGCCAGAGCTCAGCCATTCAGGTTTGTCGACGTTGCAGGGACGGACCCATGCGCAAGCGTCGTGCCGTTTGAGAGCAGTTCCGTCAGTTGGCGTCAGTTGAGCGGGCAGCAAGGTCAAACACATTAGCCGTGAAGGAGTGGATTCATCCAAATAGATGCTGGGAAGGCGGACATCACTGGGTCAGGCCTGAGCGACTTGGGGATGATGCAACCCGAGGGGCGCTCCCAACAAGGTAAGCTAACAACATAAAATAAAAGGGATACATGCCGCAGGGACGGACCCACGCGGCCTGGGAATAATGCAGCCCTGGGGGGCGCTCCCAGCTGGAAGTGAAACTTGAAAGATGTCACCTGATGACGTTGAGGACGAAGAGGTGTTGGTGTAGCAGACTCGGTGGGCTGCGAAAGCCGATCCTCACGAGCCCCCAGGCCCGGGGGCCTCGGGAGGCTCCGGAGGTGCTGGCGGCTCCTCGCGGACCATCTCCATCTCCGCCAGGGCCGCGGAGCGCCTGGCCTCTTGTGCCTCCATGATGCCCCTCATGAGGCACTGGTACGTGGAAGCCGCGTTTGGCAAGCCATAAGGCATGCGAACGTAGCTGTGGGGTGGACCTCCGCAGCGCCCCACTCGCGAGGGCCAGAGGCGCTCCAGAGAGGCGACTTAGTTGAGCCCTGGTATGTCGATGCAGACGTGCAGCCCACCATCCTCGCCTGGATGGGGAGCCACTGTTGGTAGACGGCGGCCGCCTTTCATGACCCTTGACTCCTGTAGCTCCTGAATGGCCTTGCTGACGAACTCCTGAGGGTCTGGCTCTCCTTGCCTTACTCCTTCTTGAGGGAAACATGCTTCGAAACACGCCTCCATGTGGTGCCCAAGCGCCTCCCTTGTGACCCTAGCCAGGTCGGTGGCCCTCCAGGGGAGAGCCCCCGAGCCCTGCCTGAGGAGGGCGCCGGGCGCGCTTTCCTATGCAATGGAAGGAGGTTCCCCCTGGGCAGGCACGGGCCCAGAGGGGCCTGCCTCCTGAGGGGCCGGGCCGGACAATGTCTTCTTCTTCTTCTTGGGGGGCGGTCTCGGGAACCTTCTGCTTCCGTGATCCGGGTCTTCCAGTGACGCGGCCTGAAAGGCTTGTTCCAGGGAACACACCGCATCCTTCTCTTCACAGGGCACCGTGATGACTCCGCCACTTCCTGGCATCTTGAGGACGTTGTAGCCGTGGTGAGTTACGGCCATGAACTTGGCCAGCGCTGGTTACCCAAGGATGGCGTTGTACGGCAGGCGAATGTGAGCGACGTCAAAGTCGATGAGCTCGGTGCGGTAGTTGTTGCGTGCCCCGAAGGTGACAGGGAGGCGGACCTGCCCAATCAGGACCGTGGAGCCGCCGGTGATTCCGGAGAAAGGCTTGGTTGGCTGAAGCTGGTTGTAGGGCACTTGGAGATTGTTGAATGTTTCCACGGACAGGATGTTGAGCCCTGCCCCACCATCGATGAGGGTCCTGATGACCACCACGTTGCTGATGATTGGGGAACAAAGCATTGGGAGGACTCCGGCTGTAGCCGCACACTTGAGCTGATCTGCTGGGCTGAACGTGATGGCGCACGCCGACCACCTGAGAGGGCACGTGGCTTCATGCCTAGGGAGGACTGCATTCACTTCGCGGGCGAACTGCTTGAAGATGCGTTGAGAGGCTGGGGCCTGAGCCCCGCCCAGGATGCAGGTGATCGCGCGTGGCTCCTGGAAGCCCCCAGCCCCCTCGTCTTGGTGGCGGTCCTCGTTTCTCCTTGGCTGCGGCGGCAGCGGGGGGAGGCCTGCGTTGCCTTGCGGGTGATCCTCGCGAGGCTGATCCCTCCAGTCTCCCTCGCGAGGCAGGTCTTGCCAGCGATCCTTGCGAGGTTGATCGTGCCACCCTTGGCGCGGGCCACGGTCTTCCCAGCGTCCTGTGTTCCTTCCTCCTCCTCGACCGTAGCCCCGGTCACCGCGGTCGGGGCGACGGCCGATCCTTCCTTCCCGCATGGCTCGGAGCTCTTGACATTCGTTGGTGTTGTGGGTGTGGAGGTCGTGGTACACACAGTACCGGCTGCCCTTGGAAGGTTCGGGCTGATCTCTGCCCCGCTTGGTGTCTGGTTCTGCTGCGAGCACGGCAGCCCCCTTGCGCTTCACATCCTTGGCCTTGGGCTTCTTCTCTTCTGGGTCTGCGGCAGGCAGCTCGAGGAGGGAGAGACGCCCTTCCTCAGCCCTGGCGCACTTGGTTGCCAAGTTGAACAGCTCCAAGGAAGTGCACAGGTCTTCATGCATCGCCAGCTCCTCCTTCATCTTGACATTGCGCACGCCGTCGGAGAAGGCTGAGATGATGGCCTCCTCAGTCACCTTGGGAATCTTGAGGCGTGCGTTGTTGAAGCGCTGGATGTACTTCTGCAGGGTCTCCCCGGGTTGTTGCTTGATGCGGCGCATGTCGCTCACGGTAGGTGGCCGGTCGCGAGTACCTTGGAAGTTGGCGATGAAGCGGGTGAGCATCTCATCCCAGGAGGAGATCGTGCCTGGAGCCAGGTTCAGGAGCCAGGTGCGGGCCCCGTCCTTGAGTGCCATGGGAAACCAGTTCGCCATGACCTTATCGTCTCCGTTGGCAGCTTCGATGCCCAGCTCGTAGAGCTGGAGGAACTCCGCAGGGTCAGCCGTGCCGTCGTAACAAGGAGGCAGGTCTGGCTTGAACTTGCCGGGCCACGCGACGCTGCGTAGCTCGGTGGTGAAGGCACGGCAGCCTGCTGTGGCCACGGGAGGCCTTGGGTGACGGAAAGCTTGGTCTTGCATGTCCCCACGCGCTGCAGCTGGGTCTTGACGTGCGGGAGCAGGAGCATGGCCGCGACGTTCTGGAGCAGGGAGCGCCCGGGCAGCTTCTTGCGGGCGAGGGATTTCCTGGCAGCTCTGCTCTTGCTGCGCTGGCACCTGACGGAGCAGGTTCCGCCCAGGGGCCACGCGCCTTGGAGCCATGGCGCCTTCTTGAGGAGGAGGCGGCCGAGGCGCCGCCGGAGCTTCGTCGCCCGCGCGGGGCGGGGTGCGATGCAGCGGAACGGACGGCGCAGGAGAGCCCCCTGCGGTGCGGACGAGCTCGGCGATGCGGTCAAGCCATTCTTCGTAGACGTCGTCGACGGGACGGTAGCACAGGAGCTCGTTTGCCGCGATGAGCGCAGCTCGAGCCTCCATGGGTGCGCGGAGCGCGCGGGACGAAGAACCAGCTGGGGTGAGCGAGGGAGTTGCGGTGCGGCCGTCTTGCCGCACGGACGGATGCTGAGACGATGCTTGCTGCTCGTCCCCCGCCGGGCCGGTGGCGGCGTTGATGGCAGGTGACGGGGAACGGCGAGGACGCCCACCGACAGGAGCCGTCTGGGCGACGCGGGAAGCGAGAGCGGCCTGGTGCTCGGCGCGGGCCCGACGAGCGTCAGACATGGGCGCGATGGTCGGAGGAGAACGGGGTGGTGGAAGATGAATTCCGGCGCACCCCTACCTGGCGCGCCAAATGTCGGATTTCGGATTCCGGCAGACCCTTGAGGTTCGAACACTGGGGTGCGCGCGGAGATTTCGCCTCCTACCTACCTGCACCCCTCCGCCTCGCTAAGATCTAAGCTATGGAAAGAACAACACATGAGACACAAGGTTTATACTGGTTCGGGCCACCGTTATGGTGTAATACCCTACTCCAGTGTGTGGCGTGGTGGATTGCCTCTTGGGCTGATGATGATGAACAATACAAGGAAGAACAGCCTCGCGAGGGTCTGCTCTTGGCTGGGGCGATGACCAGCTGGGAGGAGTTCAGTCACCCTTCTCTCTCTCTCTTCTCCGATTGTTGATCTCCAACCTCTAGCCTCTAACCTCTCTCTCTCTCTCTGATTCTCTGATTCTCTCTGATCCTCTCTTGTGAGGGGGCTGGTCCTATTTATAGAGGCCCTAGTCCTCTTCCCAAATATCGAGCGGGAAGGAAGCCAACAATGGCTGGCTAATTTGAAGGGGACAGCTAGTACCAGCTATCCTGACAAAAGTAGTCTTCGCCTGCACAAAGCTCTGGTGGTGACGCCGTCTTGGGCCCCACGATGACCTCTCTCTTGCAGTCCTCCTGGTCTTGGTCTTGTTGCACCGAAATGGCAACCTTTGCCTGATGCCTCGGTACTCCGCGGCTGCGCTTGCTCCCTTTGCACCAAAGAGGAAAGGAGGACACTGCGCGGGCTGGCGCCCTCCTGGCGCCCTTGGTCGTCATGGCTTGCGTCACGGGCACCTCATGAGGTACCCCGCCTTGATCTCTCCGCCTCCTCGCGAGCCAGCCTGGTGAGGCCGTGCCTGAGGAAGCTCCGCGTCGTCCGCCCCGCGAGGCTTGGCCCCTCGCGAGGGTCTTGGGTCTGTGTTGGTGAAGATGGGCCGTGCTGGGCCCCCCTTTGAGCCACGCCGCAGGCCCCAAGCAGGCAAGTCTGGGGACCCCCATTCCCAGAACGCCGACAGGTGTGTTGATGATGAACTCCTTGCTCTTGTTCTTCAAATGATAGTCTCACCAACACTCAACTCTCTCTCATAGGATAGGATTTGGTGGAAAGACGATTTGAGTGGAAAGCAACTTGGGGAAGGCTAGAGATCAAGATTTATGTAGTTAGAATGGAATATCTTGACCTCAACACAAGTGTAGGTGGTTCTCTCTCAGAAAATGTATGTTGGAAGTGTAGGCATGTTGTGATGGCTCTCTCCACAAATGAAGAGTGGGTGGAGGGGTATATATAGCCTCCACACAAAATCTAACCGTTACACACAATTTACCAAACTCGATGGGACAGAATCGTGAAACTCGGTCAGACCAATTTAGTTCATAATGTGACCTTTAGGATTTTTGGTGGGACCGACATGTCAACTCGGTGAGACCGATTTTGTTAGGGTTAGGGCATAACGTAATCTCGGTGAGACCAATTACACAAACTCGGTGGGACCGATTTTGGTAATAGACAAACAGAGAGTTGGTCAGGCAAACTCGGTGGGACCGATTCGCTCATCTCGGTTGTATCGGAATGTTACGAAAGGGAAACAGAGAGTTTGCATTGAAATCTCGGTGGGACCGATCGCTCATCTCGGTTTGACCTAAGCGTTACAAAGGGAAACAGAGAGATTACAATCCCATCTCGGTGAGACCGGGATCCCTATCGGTAAGACCGAAAAGACTAGGGTTTCTGGCAGTGGCCATGTCAACTCAACTCGGTGGCGCCGGATAGATAGTTTCGGTGGGGCCGAGTTTGACTTTTGGTTTGGGACATATGTGGATGTGAGAAGGTAGTTGAGGGTTTTTGGAGCATATCACTAAGCACTTTGAGCAAGAAACTCATTAAGCAACACCTCACCCCCTCTTGATAGTATTGTCTTTTCCTATGGACCCAATGTGATCTTGGATCACTTAAAATGAAAAAATGTAGAGTCCTGAGCTTTGAGCTTGAGCCAATCCTTTGTCCTTAGCATTTTGAGGGGTCCACATTTCTCATCCATGCCATGCCAATCATTGAGCTTTCCTGAAATGTTTATCTTGAAGTAGCATTAGCTCAATGAGCTATATGTTGTTAGGAATTACCAAAACCACCAAGGATAGTTGCACTTTCAGTCTCCCCCTTTTTGGTAATTGATGACAACATATAGATCAAAGCTTCGACAAAAGATAATAAGATTGAAAAAATCGTCGCTTTGAGAAGTATGTGATAAGCAAGAGCTCCCTCTCAATTTGTGCATTATTCAAAATTTGCTTTTGAATGCAAATGCACAATCTATTAGGATCATGGGTTACTCTTCCATGTCACATACATCTTGGTGGAGCGCTAAAAATGATAGAAGTTAAAAAACATGCACTCATCACCAAGCAAGTGAATGATCATATAGGGATATAAGAGATAATATCATCCAACAAGCATTAAGGGTAGCATATGTTCAAACACATGATCAAACAAGTATCTCACAAGGACATAATAAAGTAGTTCAACCAAAATAGCAAGAGAGATAAAAAGCAACACTCTCTCTCGAAGCCTATGATCTATACATTTTTCTCCCCATTTGGCAACAAGTTACCAAAAAGTTCAAAAATGCATAGTGCTAAATGACTCTCAAGCTTGATCTTCAATAGGAGGTGTAGAGATGACTCCAAGGACGAAAGCTTCTGTTGATGTAGATGGAGATGGTGGAGTGGCTGGTGGATCTGGTGGCACTGAGGCTGTAGCTACTGGAGCTGACGATGTAGCTCTAGAATCTGTGACTGGCACTGCAGCAGACCTCTGGCTCCTGGGTACTCTAGCAAAAACATCTATAGTAGACTTGCCCTTCTTCTCCACTTCTTCCTCCTGTAGCTTCTCAACTGCAGTTTGGATCTCAATTACCTTCACATCAAGATCATAGAATTTCTGCTCAATGATCCTCTCCAGACTCTCCTGGTTTTGAGTCAGGGTGGCCAAGCCCTTCTCAATCCTCAAGGTGGATTGGATCAGATATCCAAGCTGATCTTGCTTGGTCATCAAGAATACTTGAGATGCCTCTTCAACAGTTGGTATCTTTGCAGCTTTCTCTGCCCTTTCCTTCTCTCTCTTCTCATGTGCTTGAGCTGATGATGGTTCATTTTCATTCATGACAACAATGTTGTCTTCAAATTCAGGGTAGATGGGCAGGTGCTCCTTATCCAATAGATATTTGCATGTGCCCATCTTGGAGTTGATGAGCTCCTGAATTTGTGGGGCATACCCACAACTTCTCTTCTGATCAGCTGCTGTCCTTTTGACTGTCTCCACAATCAGACTCATGACTTTGAACTTTTGAGGCACATCAAACAAATGGATTAAATTGATAGTATGTCCTCTGATCATCTTGTGATCACCTGACTTGGGTAGCAATGTGTGCCTTAGGATCCAGTTGATGGTAGGCAGACCAGACAAAAAGAAGTGGACGGATCCAAACTTATGAGTATCCAATGCATCATCTAGGATCTCTCTGTATATGTTGGCCATAGAGTTATGGTCTTTCTTCTTTTCAGCATAAACATCCAAGTCATCCTCACTTTCTTCTGGGGCATTGATCAACTGAGCCCATTCTTCAATGGTAGATTGGTACCTTGTACCTTCAGACATCCAAATGATCTTCCCATCTGGGTAGAAGTGGGCAGTGGAGTAAAACTGCATGATCAGCTCATCATTCCACTTGGTGAGCTTCTGGGCAACAAATGTATCAACACCACATGCTTTGAAGCTATCATATACACCTGGATAGTGGTCTTCATTCTCATTGATGTACTCCCAGTCAACCCATCTCATGTCACACACTATGGGCTTCTTGTCAAGCAGAATTGTCTCATAGAAGTCTTGTTATTCCTTAGTGTGAAACCTGTAATCCACAGTAGTTGAGTTGAAAGTGCGTTATATCGACTAGAGGGGGGGTGAATAGGCGATTTTTATGAAAGTCTTCAAAACGTGAGAGTTATGAAGACAAACAGCGAAGATTATGCCTATTACTATGCAGCGGAAGTTAGATTACACTAGGCCAGCCATGGTCATGTATTCAATAGAGTGAAAGCACAATGACAAACAGCTTCAGTGTAATAAGGATCAGGTAGGAAGAAGTTATGAAGCCAAACAGATCATACATTCATGTTGTGAAGACAAAAGATAAAGCAAGCATGCAATGGCTTCACAATGAATAACTGTAAGTGAAGGAAGTGAAGATGAAACCCAGTGACACGTTGAAGACAATGATTTGTTGGACCAGTTCCAGTTGCTGTGACAACTGTACGTCTGGTTGGAGCGGCTAGGTATTTAAACCAAAGGACACAAAGTCCCGGACACCCAGTCAAGGACACTTAGTCCAAGACACCCAGTCCTCACCGTTTTCTCCTTGAGCTAAGGTCACACAGACCTCGCCCAATCACTCAGGTAAGTCTTCAAGGTAGACTCCCAAACCTTCACAGACTTCGTTCACTGGCAATCCACAATTTCTCTTGGATGCTCAGAACACGACGCCTAACCGTCTGGAGGATGCACAGTCCTCAAGTGTAATAAGTCTTCAAATCACACAGACACGAAGACTTAAGTGATGCCCAATTTACTCTGGCTCTGGGTGGTTAGGGCTTTTCTCCTCACTGGGAATTTTTCTTTCAAAGGCTTCGAGGTGGGTTGCTCTCAAACGACAAAAGCCGTGCACTGAAATCTGAGCAGCCAACCGTTTATGGTTGTGGGGGTGGACTATTTATAGCCACTTGGCAACCCGACCTGATCTGTCCAAAATGACCCTGGGTCACTAAGGAACTGACACGTGTACCAACGGTCGAATTTTGAACTCACACGGCAACTTTACTTGGGCTACAAGTAAAGCTGACTTGTCTGGCTCTGGACAAGATTTTCTCTCAAAGTCTTCGCTCGAAGACATAGGATTTGAATTAGGCATCACTACAGTCATTCTGACTGGTTCTTTTGGACCCCACTTAACAGTACGGTGATTCCTATGACACTACATAAATGAAATAAAACTACGAAGGATCTAAGTCTTCGAGTTCCATAAGCTTCATAGGGAGTCTTCTCATGTCATTGTCTTCAATATGAATATCTTCATAAACCACCATTGTCTTCAATGTCTTCGTACATTTTTAGGGGTCATCTCTGGTAATAAAACCGAATCAATGAGGGACTTCTACCTGTGTTTTCCTGCAATTCTCACAAACACGTTAGTCCCTCAACTAGGTTTGCCGTCAATACTCCAAAACCAACTAGGGGTGGCACTAGATGCACTTACAGTAGTTCTCCTCCTGACAGCATATGGATCAGACTGTCTCCATAATCTCAGTCTTGAATCCTTCCTGATTTTCCTGTTTTCTACAATAGGATGTGCATCATTATGGTCAGGGATCTTGGGCTTGAGCTTCCTTAGAACTTGGGCTTCATCATCTTCTTCATCAATAGTCTCAGGCACTGGGGCCTTGTTCTTTTCTGCAGCTGAAATGTTTTTAGTGCTTCTCTTTGGAGCAGACTTCTGAGCCGGAGCTTTGGGAGCAGACTTAGGCTTCGATGGAGCAGCCCCTGATCTGGTTGCATCTCCCATAAGCTTATGAGCTTTGGGTGCTGGTGCAGCATCCTCTTCTTCATCATCTCTCATCGTAGATGATCTGCCAAGCACTCTGGCAGTGGTCTTCTTGACCTTTTCCTTCCTTTTCTTCCCTTCTCCAACTGCCTCTTCAGTTGGCTTGGAGGTTTCAGCAATGGATGCTCTGGCCTTAGACATAGGAACTCTCTTTGCTGGTGCCTTCTTATGCATCCCTGGCTTAACTGTAGCAGTTGTGCCATACCCCTTTTTCAACACCTTTTTCCTTGAAGTGGCCTCGTCTTCAATGGCCACATAATCCTGATACATCTCCAATGTATCTATAATATTTGATTGTTCCATGCTATTATATTATCTGTTTTGGATGTTTATGGGCTTTATTATACACTTTTATATTATTTTTGGGACTAACCTATTAACCGGAGGCCCAGCCCAAATTCCTATTTTCTTGCCTATTTCTGTGTTTCGAAGAAAAGGAATATCAAACGGAGTCCAAATGGAATGAAACCTTCGGGAGAGTTATTTTCGGAACGGAAGCAATCCAGGAGACTTGGAGTAGACGTCAGCGAAGCTACGAGGTGGCCACGAGGCAAGGAGGCGCGCCTGCCCCCCTGGGCGCACCCCCACCGTCGTGGGCCCCTCGTGGCTCCCCTGACCGACTTCTTTTGCTTATATATATCCATATACCCTGAAACCATCAAGGAGCAGAATAGATCGGGAGTTTCGCCGCCAGAAGCCTCCGTAGCCACGGAAAACCAATCTAGACCCATTCTGGCACCCTACCAGAGGGGTGAATCCCTCTCCGGTGGCCATCTTCATCATCCCGGCACTCTCCATGACGTGGAGGGAGTAGTTCACCCTCGGGGCTGAGGGTATGTACCAGTAGCTATGTGTTTGATCTCTCTCTCATGTTCTTGAGGTGGCGCGATCTTGATGTATCGCGAGCTTTGCTATTATATTTGGATCTTATGATGATTCTCCCCCTCTACTCTCTTGTAATGGATTGAGTTTTCCCTTTGAAGTTATCTTATCAGATTGAGTCTTTAAGGATTTGAGAACACTTGATGTATGTCTGGCACATGCTTATCTGTGGTGACAATGGGATATCATGTGATCCACTTGATATATGTTTTGGTGATCAACTTGCGAGTTCCATGACCTTGTGAACTTATGAATAGGGGTTGGCACACGTTTTCGTCTTGACTCTCCGGTAGAAACTTTGGGGCACTCTTTGAAGTACTTTGTGTTGGTTTGAATAGATGAATTTGAGATTGTGTGATGCATATCGTATAATCATACCCATGGATACTTGAGGTGACATTGGAGTATCTAGGTGACATTAGGGTTTTGGTTGATTTGTGTCTTAAGGTGTTATTCTAGTACGAACTCTATGATAGATTGAATGGAAAGAATAGCTCCATGTTATTTTACTACGGACTCTTGAATAGATCGATCAGAAAGGATAACTTTGAGGTGGTTTCATACCCTACCATAATCTCTTTGTTTGTTTCCTCTATTAGTGTCTTTGGAGTGACTCTTTGTTGCATGTTGAGGGATAGTTATATGATCCAAGTATGTTATTATTGTTGAGAGAACTTGCACTAGTGAAAGTATGAACCCTAGGCCTTGTTTCCTAGCATTGCAATACCGTTTGTGCTCACTTTTACCACTTGCTACCTTGCTGTTTTTATATTTTCAGATTACAAAAATCTATATCTACCATCCATATTGCACTTGTATCACCATCTCTTCGCCGAACTAGTGCACCTATACAATTTACCATTGTATTGGGTGTGTTGGGGACACAAGAGACTCTTTGTTATTTGGTTGCAGGGTTGTTTGAGAGAGACCATCTTCATCCTACGCCTCCCACGGATTGATAAACCTTAGGTCATCCACTTGAGGGAAATTTGCTACTGTCCTACAAACCTCTGCACTTGGAGGCCCAACAACGTCTACAAGAAGAAGGTTGTGTAGTAGACATCAAATCCTCATCCTCAGATTCTGAGGTTTTCTTCTTCCTGGATCTGGTTGCTACCTTAGGTAAGTTGCTTGGAGTGCTCCTGCTTCCATCATCAGAAGAGCTGGAGGGACTAGTGCCCTCACTCATCTGAACCTGTTCTTCAGACTTGTTCTTGCTGTCACTTTGATCAGACATCTTGCAGGCAAACTGTCATCAGACCCTGTGAATAGGTTGTAGATGAGGTAGAGTAGATGAGCATCGCAAAGTACAGAGGTTTTGCAAAATAATTGAGTCAAAAAGCCTAGTTTTAGTTCTCTACAAAAGTGATCTCGGAGCTTCCGAATTGACAAACTCGGTGATACCGAAGCAACACTTGGAACCTAAACTAGTGAACTCTTTAGGGCGGAGTCACCGTTTGGTGGCACCGAGATTGCTAGGGTTTCACAGAATCTTGAACTCGGTCACACTGATTTGCATGTTTCGGTCAGACCGAAAAGCGAATGTGCAATGGCCAAGGCCGAATCGGTGAGACCGATTTCTACAGTTCGGTCGATCCGAGATGAGTTCTGCGGAGAGCTAACCCTAAAATTTTCGAATCAATCTAGACCTAAGGAAGTTTTAGCTGGATGGATTAATCTCAATCGTGACAAGAAACATGGAATTGTCCTTGTGCTAGGAATCAGAGTGAAAAAGACAGCACAAGGGGTCGAACACTTACCCTAGAGCGGCGAGTGTTCGCTACGGCGGCAATGGCGGAGCAGATTGCCGTTGACGGCGGGGAGACCAGCGGCGGGAGGTCGCTGGCGGCGAGAGGACGATTCGAAGACCCGAAGAGGCAGAGCAGGTTACGCGTGGGTGAATGGTTTCGAAAAAATTTCCAAAATTTGACCTGTCAGTGTATATAACCTGACCCTGTCGGTGTGACCGAGTGGAATCCCTATCTTTGAATATCCATGATGCTTATGATATGCAAAGCCACAAGCTTGGGGATGCTATGTTTGATGAAGATGATATTTTTTGTCCCTCAAGTTTTGATGAGCAAATTTATTTTGATGATAGCATGCCTCCTATTTATGATGATTATATTGATGAAAGTGGGTTTGGAAGAGTGTCAACTTTAGGAAGTAATGATCCCACTATTTTGGAGGGTGTTGAATCTTATTGTGATAATTATGAAAGTGAGTTTGGAGAGGTCATGACTTTAGTTAATGTTAATCCCACTATTTTGGAAGAGTGTCAACTTTGCATAGTTGTAGATCATGAAAAGAATGCTTTAGGTGCTGGTTATATTGTTGAATTCATTCATGATGCTACTGAAAATTATTATGAGGGAGGAATATATGCTTGTAGGAATTGCACTAATACCAGGTTTCCTCTTTATGCGCTTAAAGTTTTGAAGTTATGCTTGTTTTGCCTTCCTATGCTAGTTGATTATTGTTCCTATAAGTTGCTTGCTCACAAAATCCCTATGCATAGGAAGTGGGTTAGACTTAAATTTGCTAGTAATATTCTTCATGATGCTCTCTTTATGTTTCAATTCTTATCTTTTATGTGAGCATCATTGAAATCATCATGCCTAGCTAGGGGCGTTAAACGATAGCGCTTGTTGGGAGGCAACCCAACTTTATTTTTGTTCCTTGACTTTTGTTCCTGTTGAGTAATAAATGGTCTATATAGACTATGGTTAGATGTGGTTTTATGTTTTAATTAAGTGTTTGTGCCAAGTAAAGCCGTTAGGGCCTTCTTGGGTGATTGTTATTTGATCTTGCTGTAAAAAACAGAAAGTATGCGCTCACGAGAATAATTTTCATTTCTTACCAGAGAGAGATAAAATACTAATTCCACTTGAAGTAGATTAATAAATAGATTAATAAAAAAATTGCCTAGGACTTACTAATTTTTCAGGGTTTTTGGAGTTACAGAAGTATTCGAATCCTACAGATTACTACAGATTGTTCTGTTTTTGACAGATTCTGGTTTCTATGTGTTGTTTGCTTATTTTGATGAAACTATGAGTAGTATCAGAGGGTATGAACCATAGATGAGTTGGAATACAGTAGATATTACAACAATATGAATTTAGAATGAGTTCACAACAATACCTAAGTGGTTATTTATTTTCTTATACTAACGGAGATTACGAGTTTTCTGTTAAGTTTTGTGTTGTGAAGTTTTCATGTTTTGGGTAAAGATTCGATGGGCTATGGAATAAGGAGTGGCAAGAGCCTAAGCTTGGGGATTCCAAAGGCACCCCAAGGTAATATTCATGGAAAAACAAGAGCCTAAGCTTGGGGATGCCCCAGAAGGCATCCCCTCTTTCGTCTTCATTCATCGGTAACTTTACCTGGAGCTATATTTTTATTCACCACATGATATGTGTTTTGCTTGGAGCATCATTTTATTTTCTTTTGCTTTGCTTGCTATTTGAATAAAATACCAAGATCTTAAGTTCTTAAATGTTAGAGAGTCTTCACATAGTTGCATAATTATTTGACTACTCATTGATCTTCACTTATATCTTTCAGAGTAGTTTGACATTTGCTCTCGTACTTCACTTATATCCTTTTAGAGCACTACGGTGGTTTTATTTTGAAGAAATTGTTGAACTCTCATGCTTCACTTACATTATTTTGAGAGTCTTTTAGAAGAGCATGGTAGTTTTCTTTGGTTATGAATTTAGTCCTAATATGATAGGCATCCAAGAGGTATATAATAAAAACTTTCATATAAAGTGCATTGAATACTATGAGAAGTTTGATACTTGATGATTGTTTTGAGGCATGAAGATGGTGATATTAGAGTCATGCTAGTTGATTAGTTGTCAATTTGAGAAATACTTGTGTTGAAGTTTGTGATTCCCGTAGCATGCACTTATGGTGAACTGTTATGTGATGAAGTCAGAGCATGATTTATTTATTGCTTGTCTTCCTTATGAGTGGCGGTCGGGGACGAGCGATGGTCTTTTCCTACCAATCTATCCCCCTAGGAGCATGCGCGTAATACTTTGTTTCGATAACTAATAGATTTTTGCAATAAGTATGTGAGTTCTTTATGACTAATGTTGAGTCCATGGATTATACGCACTCTCACCCTTCCACCATTGCTAGACTCTCTAATACCGCGCACCTTTCGCCGGTATCACACCCACCATATACCTTCCTCAAAACAGCCACCATACCTAACTATTATGGCATTTCCATAAGCATTCCAAGATATATTGCCATGCAACTTTCTGATACGTCTCCAACGTATCTATAATTTTTGATTGCTCCATGCTATATTATCTACAGTTTTGGACATTATTGGGCTTTATTATCCACTTCTATATTATTTTTGGGACTAACCTATTAACCGGAGGCCCAGCCCAGAATTGCTGTTTTTTGCCTGTTTTAGGGTTTCGAAGAAAAGGAATATCAAACGGAGTCCAAACGGAATGAAACCTTCGGGAACGTGATTTTCTCAACGAACAAGACCCGGGAGACTTGGACGCTACGTCAAGAAAGAAAAGAGGAGGCCACGAGGTAGGGGGCGCGCCTGCCTACCCCAGGCGCGCCCTCCACCCTCGTGGGCCCCCTGTTGCTCCACCAACGTACTCCTTCCTCCTATATATACCTGCGTACCCCCAAACGATCAGTTACGGAGCCACAAACCTAATTCCACCGCCGCATCTTTCTGTATCCACGAGATCCCATCTTGGGGCCTGTTCCGGAGCTCCGCCGGAGGGGGCATCGATCACGGAGGGCTTCTACATCAACACCATAGCCTCTCCCATGAAGTGTGAGTAGTTTACCTCAGACCTACAGGTCCATAGTTAGTAGCTTGATGGCTTCTTCTCTCTTTTTAAATCTCAATACAATGTTCTCCCCCTCTCTTGTGGAGAACTATTCGATGTAATCTTCTTTTTGCGGTGTGTTTATTGAGACCGATGAATTGTGGGTTTATGATCAAGTTTATCTATGAATAATATTTGAATCTTCTATGAATTCTTTTATGTATGATTGGTTATCTTTGCAAGTCTCTTCGAATTATCAGTTTTGTTTGGCCTACTAGATTGATCTTTCTTGCAATGGGATAAGTGCTTAGCTTTGGGTTCAGTCTTGCGGTGTCCTTTCCCAGTGACAGTAGGGGCAGCAAGGCACGTATTGTATTGTTGCCATCGAGGATAACAAGATGGGGTTTTCTTCATATTGCATGAGTCTATCCCTCTACATCATGTCATCTTGCTTAAGGCGTTACTCTGTTTTTAACTTAATACTCTAGATGCATGCTGGATAGCGGTCGATGAGTGGAGTAATAGTAGTAGATGCAGGCAGGAGTCGGTCTACTTGTCTCGGACGTGATGCCTATATACAGGATCATACCTAGATATTCTCATAACTATGCTCAATTCTGTCAATTGCTCAACAATAATTTGTTCACCCACCATAGAATACTTATGCTCTCGAGAGAATCCACTAGTGAAACCTATGGCCCCCGGGTCTATCTTTATCATATTGATCTCCTACTACTTAGTTATTTCCTTTGCTATTTACTTTGCCTGTATTTTACTTTGCATCTTTATCATAAAAATACCAAAAATATTATCTTATCATATCTATCAGATCTCAGTCTCGTAAGTGGCCTTATAGGGATTGACAACCCCTATTTGCGTTGGTTGTGAGGATTTATTTGTTTTGTGCAGGTATGAGGGACTCACGCGTAGCCTCCTACTGGATTGATACCTTGGTTCTCAAAAACTGAGCAAAATACTTACGCTAATTTGCTGCATCATCCCTTCCTCTTCGGGGAAAACCAATGCAGTGCTCAAGAGGTAGCACTTTCCACCGTTCCGTTTATTACGACACGCTTCATCATTGTCATATTGCTTTGCATGATCATGTAGTTGACATCGTATTTGTGGCAAAGCCACCATTCATAATTCTTTCATACATGTCAATCATGAGTCATTGCACATCCCGGTACACCGCCGCAGGCATTCATATAGAGCCATATTTTGTTCTAAGTATCGAGCTGTAATTCTTGAGTTGTAAGTAAATAAAAGTGTGATGATCATCATTATTAGAGCATTGTCCCAGTGAGGAAAGGATGATGGAGATTATGATTCCCCCACAAGTCGGGATGAGACTCCGGACGAAAAAGAAAAAAAAGAAAAAAAGAGGCCATAAAAAAAGAGAAAAGGCCCAAATAAAAAAATGAGAGAAAAAGAGAGAAGGGGCAATGCTACTATCCTTTTACCACACTTGTGCTTCAAAGTAGCATCATGATCTTCATGATAGAGAGTCTCCTATGTTGTCACTTTCATATACAAGTGGGAATCTTTCATTATAGAACTTGGCTTGTATATTCCAATGATGGGCTTCCTCAAAATGCCCTAGGTCTTCGTGAGCAAGCGAGTTGGATGCGCACCCACTTAGTTTCTTTTTGAGCTTTCATACACTTATAGCTCTAGTGCATCCGTTGCATGGCAATCCATACTCACTCACATTGATATCTATTGATGGGCATCTCCATAGCCCGTTGATACGCCTAGTTGATGTGAGACTAACTTCTCCTTTTTGTCTTCTCCACAACCACCATTCTATTCCACCTATAGTGCTATGTCCATGGCTCACGCTCATGTATTGCGTGAAGATTGAAAAAGTTTGAGAACATCAAAAGTATGAAACAATTGCTTAGCTTGTCATTGGGGTTGTGCATGATTTAACTATTCTGTGTGATGAAGATAGAGCATAGCCAGACTATATGATTTTGTAGGGATAGCTTTCTTTGGCCATGTTATTTTGAGAAGACATGATTGCTTAGTTAGTGTACTTGAAGTATTATTATTTTTATGTCAATATTAAACTTTTGTCTTGAATCTTTCGGATCTGAATATTCTTGCCACAATAAAGAGAATTACATGGATAAATGTGTTAGGTAGCATTCCACATCAAAAATTCTGTTTTATCATTTACCTACTCGAGGACGAGCAGTAATTAAGCTTGGGGATGCTGATACGTCTCCAACGTACCTATAATTTTTTATTGTTCCATGCTATTATATTATCTGTTTTGGATGTTTATGGGCTTTATTATACACTTTTATATTATTTTTGGGACTAACCTATTAACGAAGGCCCATCCCAAATTCCTGTTTTCTTGCCTATTTCAGTGTTCCGAAGAAAAGGAATATCAAACGGAGTCCAAACGGAATGAAACCTTTGGGAGAGTTATTTTTGGAACGGAAGCAATCCAGGAGACTCTGAGTAGACGTCAGGGAATCTTTGAGGTGGCCACGAGGCAGGGAGGCGCGCCCCCACCCCCGTGGGCCCCTCGTGGCTCCCCTGACCGACTACTTTCGCCTATATATATATATATATCCATATACACTAAAACCATCAAGGAGTAGAATAGATTGGGAGTTTCGCCACCAAAAGCCTCCGTAGCCACGGAAAACCAATCTAGACCCATTCTGGCACCCTGCCGGAGGGGGGAATCCCTCTCCGTGGCCATCTTCATCATCCCGGTGCTCTCCATGACGTGGAGGGAGTAGTTCACCCTCGGGGCTGAGGGTATGTACCAGTAGCTATGTGTTTGATCTCTCTCTCGTGTTCTTGAGGTGCACGATCTTGGTGTATCGCGAGCTTTGCTATTATATTTGGATCTTATGATGTTTCTCCCCGTCTACTCTCTTGTAATGGATTGAGTTTTCCCTTTGAAGTTATCTTATCGGATTGAGTATTTAAGGATTTGAGAACACTTGATGTATGTCTTGCACATGCTTATGTGTGGTGACAATGGGATATCATGTGATCCACTTGATGTATGTTTTGGTGATCAACTTGCGAGTTCCGTGACCTCGTGAACTTATGAATAGGGGTAGGCACACGTTTTCGTCTTGACTCTCCGGTAGAAACTTTGGGGCACTCTTTGAAGTACTTTGTGTTGGTTTGAATAGATGAATTTGAGATTGTGTGATGCATATCGTATAATCATACCCATGGATACTTGAGGTGACATTGGAGTATCTAGGTGATGTTAGGGTTTTGGTTGATTTATGTCTTAAGGTGTTATTCTAGTACGAACTCTATGATAGATTGAACGGAAATAATAGCTTCATGTTATTTTACTACGGACTCTTGAATATATCGATCAGAAAGGATAACTTTGAGGTGGTTTCATACCCTACCATAATCTCTTCGTTTGTTCTCCGCTATTAGTGTCTTTGGAGTGACTCTTTGTTGCATGTTGAGGGATAGTTATATGATCCAATTATGTTATTGTTGTTGAGAGAACTTGCACTAGTGAAAGTATGAACCCTAGGCCTTGTTTCCTAGCATTGCAATACCGTTTGTGATCACTTTTACCACATGCTACATTGCTGTTTTTATATTTTCACATTACAAAAATCTTTATCTACCATCCATATTGGACTTGTATTACCATCTCTTCGCCGAACTAGTGCACCTATACAATTTACCATTATATTGGGTGTGTTGGGGACACAAGAGACTCTTTGTTATTTGGTTGCAGGGTTGTTTGAGAGAGACCATCTTCATCCTACGCCTCGCACAGATTGATAAACCTTAGGTCATCCACTTTAGGGAAATTTGCTACTGTCCTACAAACCTCTGCACTTGGAGGCCCAACAACGTCTACAAGAAGAAGGTTGTGTAGTAGACATCAAATCCTCATCCTCAGATTCTAAGGGTTTCTTCTTCCTGGATCTGGTTGCTGCCTTAGGTAAGTTGCTTGGAGTGCTCCTGCTTCCATCATCATAAGAGCTGGAGAGACTAGTGCCCTCACTCATCTGAACCTGTTCTTCAGACTTGTTCTGGCTGTCACTTTGATCAGACATCTTGCAGGCAAACTGTCATCAGACCCTGTGAATAGGTTGTAGATGAGGTAGAGTAGATGAGCATCACAAAGTACAAAGGTTTTGCAAAATAATTGAGTCAAAAAGCTTAGTTTTAGTTCTCTACAGAAGTGATCTCGGAGCTACCGAATTGACAAACTCGGTGATATCGAAGCAACACTTGGAACCTAAACTAGTGAACTCGGTAGGGCCGAGTCACTATTCGATGGCACCGAGATTGCTAGGTTTCCACAGAATCTTGAACTCGGTCACACCGATTTGCACATTTCGGTCAGACCGAAAAGCGCATGTGCAATGGCCAAGGCCGAATCGGTGGGACCGATTTCTACAGTTCAATCGGTCCGAGATGAGTTCTGCGGAGAGCTAACCCTAAATTTTTTGAATCAATCTAGATCTAAGGAAGTTTTAGCTGGATGGATCAATCTCAATCGTGGCAACAAACATGGAATTGTCCTTGTGCTAGGAAGCGGAGTGAAAAAGACAGCACAAGGGGTCGAACACTTACCCTAGAGTGGCGAGTGTTCGCTACGGCGGCAACGGTGGAGCAGATTGCTGTTGACGGCGGCGGAGACCAGCGGTGGGAGGTCGCTGGTGGCGAGAGGACGATCCGGAGACCAAAGAGGCAGAGCAGGTTACGGGCGGGTGAAGTGTTTCGGAAAAATTTCCAAAATTTGACCCGTCAGTATATATAACCTGACCCTGTCGGTGTGACCGAGTGGAACAACTCAGTGGCAATGAGATGCAGAACTGCAAGCGGTTACTGCAACTCGGTGTGACGGAAACGTTCTAATCGGTTGCACTGAGATTAAAAACCTAGATCAACTTAGTGATCTCGGTGTGACCGAAATGGATGACTCGGTCATACTGAAATGCACAAAGAGGTTTTGGAAGTTTAAGTCTATGACGAATCGGGGACTCCGAGTGCTCCCCACACAGAGTGGCTCAAATCTGACTTGATCAAACTTTGTGATGTAGCATGAATAGAGTTTGAGACGAGGAAAGCATAGATAGCTAGAGGGAGTTCTTAGGCATTCTTGTCCATCCATTTGGCAAAAGAGAAAAAACCAAACAATCAAAGCAACAAATGGATGTCCTCGAATGAGTAAAATATGCATCCAACATGCTCACACAATAAGATGGCAAATGAAATATGTGACAAAGCATGCACAATCACTCTAGCATCTATCGAGCAATGATGAATAGGTCATCTATATATGAGTATATTGACTTAGGAGTCAAATGAGAACATTTGATCGTAGGTCATACTCATCGTTTAAGCACAAGTGGGGTTGCCACTTTTAAATAAAGCATTGTTGTGTTCACACCATTAGAGTTGCTTTAGCTCAATTGATTGGAGTAAAGCTCCCCCTAGATGTGATATCCCCCCTAAGAGGGATGAACTAACCTTGGGTTTGTCGATGATGACTTCATGTAGCTGTTGAAGATGTAGATGCTCAATGTTGATATAGATCTTTTGGAGCAATCCTTTGGAGTGAGTTGCACTTTCAATACCTACACGGGTTAGTCCCACAAGGAACAAACAAGGATATCCATAGACATAGAGTGATGTTCACATAGGATGATGTCCATGAAAGCATTAGGTTACCTTGTCCCTTGTCTTACCAACAAGAGGGATTGTGACTCCTTGAACTAGTGCAAGATATGGAAGTTGTTTGCACTTGTCCTCGCCAAAATGATATGAGTGAAGTATGTTGGCGGAGTCACCCTCAAGAACTCTCTAGTTCTTCTTATTCGGGATCCACACCATCTTGATGGGAATCCTTGGATTTGTAGTCGTACTTGATGTAGTCTTGGGAACCCACTTGACCAAGGCCTTAGGTGCTTCTTCAAATGCATAAATCTCCTCTTGAAGCATGTCCTTGCCTTTTAGCTTGCGGTCTTGTGGTGGAAGATCATCTAGAGCTTGTGTTCCTTGGAAAGAAGTAGGATCATACTTCTCTTCTTGAGGAACAAACTTCGTCTTGGGGTATTGATCTTCTTCCCACTCAACTCCATTGGCATTGAACTTTCGTTCAAAACCTACACCTTGATTCTTCCGGTGTCTTCCTTGCTTGCGTACAATTTCTTCGAATTGCTTACTCCCGGCAAGGCTCTTGTAAACACCTTTCTCTATAATTCCCTTCAATAAGCTGTTTTCTTGCTCAAGTGTAACTTGGCTAAGAGAATCATTAGTGGAATCAAGAGAACTACTAGAAGCAACAATATTGGATTTAGCATGATTGTTGTTACTACTAGAAGAAGAATCTTTCTTACTCTTGTTGCTAGTTTTAACTTGTGGCATGTAAGTAGACAAGAGTAAACTCTTGGCAATGTAAGAAGAACTTTTCTTGCAAAGATCATCATTGATTGCTTTTAAGAACTCATGTTCTTGCTCAAGGTTGAGTTTTTCAAAGCGTAGCTTCTCATGAGTCTTTAAAAGTTCTCGATGATCATCCAAGGTAGTTTCATGAGCTAACTTAAGAGTGTTTAGTTCTTTAGTTATACGCTCAATCTTCTTCTTATCATCGTCATTCGTTTTACCTTGATTATTATGATTAATAGCAAGTTCATCATAGTTTTCATAACTAGAGTTGTCAACAAGTAAATCATCATCTCCTAGCAAATCATCTTCATCACTATTGAAATCAACATACTCGGGGAGTGTTACCTTTGGACCTTTAGCTATGAAGCATCTTCCAATTCCTTCATTTGGTGAGTCAAATATGTCGTAGGAGTCGGTTGACACAAGTGCTAGACCGGCAACACCTTCATCTTGAGTATATTCGGAGTCAGAGTGATTGTCGGAGTCAGAGCCATATACCCATTCACCAACATGAGCTTGATGTCTTCTTTTTGTGTAGCTCTTTGATGATTTGTCCTTCCTCTCCGAATCTTGCTTCTTCGAGAGGGTCTTCGTTCATAATGATCATATCTACTCCTTCTCTCTCTTGGCGGTGATTCTTCTCTCCTACTTCTTCTTTTGGGAGAATCTTCTCTTCTTTTGTAAGGAGCCGTACACTCATTTGAATAGTGTCCGGGTCTTCCACAATTGTAGCAGTTACGCTCACGACTAGAAGATCTTTTGTCATTGTAGGACCTTGACTTGGAACTTCTTTCCTTGCTTCTAATCTTGTAGAACTTGTTGAAGTTCTTCACCATTAGGCTCAATTCTTTATTGAAGGTTTGCTTCTCATTTAATGATGTGGGGGCATCACATGAGGCTTTCTAGGCACCACTTGACTTGTTGTGGAGCTCTTCCTTATCCTTGAGTGACATCTCATGAGCAACAATTCTTCCAATGACTTCCGTTGGCTTGAGATCTTTGTAGTTGGGCATCATTTGGATCAATGTGTACACAGTATCATATTTTCCATCCAAGGCTCTTAGGATCTTCCTGATGATGAATCTATCGGTCATCTCTTCACTTCCTAAGCCGACAATCTCATTTGTAATGAGAGCAAGCCTAGAATACATTTCAGCGACACCTTCACCATCCTTGATTTTGAACTTGTCAAGTTGACTTTGAAGCACATCCAATTTGGATTCCTTGATGAAATCGGTACCTTCGTGCATATCAATCAAAGTATCCCAAATTTCCTTTGCATTCTCAAGACGGTTGATTTTGTTGAATTCTTCAGGGCACAATCCATTGAACAGAATATCACAAGCTTGAGCATTGTATTGCAGCATCTTCAACTCTTCCGTGGTAGCTTCACGGTTCGGTTCTCTCCCATCAAAGAATTCACCTTCCAAGCCAATACACACAATAGCCCAAACGGCAGGGTTATGTCCAAGAATATGCATTTTCATCTTATGCTTCCAACTAGCAAAATTAGTACCATCAAAGTAAGGACCTCTACGATGGTAATTTCCCTTGCTAGACGCCATACTCTCCTAGGTTGTGAAACCAAGGCCATGACCACCAAAAGCTATGGAAATCAAAGCAAATGGAGACCAAAGATCTGATACCACTTGTAGGATCGAAAGTATGTCTAGAGGGGGGGTGATTAGACTACTTGACCAAATAAAAATCTAGCCTTTTTCCCAATTTTAGTTCTTGACAGATTTTAGCAACTTTGCACAAGTCAAGCAATCAACCTACACATGCAATTCTAAGAGTATAGCAGCGGAAAGTAAAACAATTGCATATGAAGGTAAAGGGAGGAGTTTGGAGGGAGCAAATGCAATGTAGACACGGAGTTTTTCGGCGTGGTTCCGATAGGTGGTGCTATCGTACATCCACGTTGATGGAGACTTCAACCCATGAAGGGTAACGGTTGGGCGAGTCCACGGAGGGCTCCACCCATGAAGGGTCCACGAAGAAGCAACCTTGTCCATCCCACCATGGCCGTCGCCCACGAAGGACTTGCCTCACTAGGGTAGATCTTCACGAAATAGGTGATCTCCTTGCCCTTACAAACTCCTTGGTTCAACTCCACAATCTTGACAGAGGCTCCCAAGTGACACCTAACCAATCTAGGAGACACCACTCTCCAAGAGGTAACAAATGGTGTGTTGATGATGAACTCCTTGCTCTTGTGCTTCAAATGATAGTCTCCCCAACACTCAACTCTCTCTCATAGGATAGGATTCGGTGGAAAGATGATTTTAGTGGAAAGCAACTTGAGGAAGGCTAGAGATCAAGATTTATGTGGTTGGAATGGAATATCTTGACCTCAACACAAGTGTAGGTGGTTATCTCTCAGAAAATGTATGTTGGAAGTGTAGGCATGTTCTGATGGCTCTCTCCACAAATGAAGAGTGGGTGGAGGGGTATATATAGCCTCCACACAAAATCTAACCGTTACACACAATTTACCAAACTCGGTGGGACAGAATCGTGAAACTCGGTCAGACCGTTTAGTTCATAATGTGACCTTTAGGATTTTCGGTGGGACCGACATGTCAACTCGGTGAGACCAATTTCGTTAGGGTTAGGGCATAACCTAATCTTGGTGAGACCGATTACACAAACTCGGTGGGACCGATTTTGGTAATAGACAAACAGAGAGTTGGTCAGGCAAACTCGGTGGGACCGATTCGCTCATCTCGGTTGTACCGAAACGTTACGAAAGGGAAATAGAGAGTTTGCATTGCAATCTCGGTGGGACCGATCGCTCATCTCGGTTTGACCGAAACGTTACGAAGGGAAACAAAGAGATTACAATCCCATCTCAGTGAGACCAAGATCCCTATCGGTAAGACCGAAAAGACTAGGGTTTCTGGCAGTGGCTATGTCAACTGAACTCGGTGGCGCCAAATAGACAATTTCGGTGGGGCCGAGTTGACTTTTGGTTTGGGACATATGTGGATGTGAGAAGGTAGTTGAGGGTTTTTGGAGCATAACACTAAGCACTTTGAGCAAGAAACTCATTAAGCAACACCTCACCCCCTCTTGATAGTATTGGCTTTTCCTATGGACTCAATGTGATCTTGGATCACTTAAAATGAAAAATGTAGAGTCCTCAGCTTTGATCTTGAGCCAATCCTTTGTCCTTAACATTTTGAGGGGTCCACATTTCTCATCCATGCCATGCCAATCATTGAGCTTTCCTGAAATGTTTATCTTGAATTAGCATTATCTCAATCAGCTATATGTTGTTAGGAATTACCAAAACCACCCAGGGATAGTTGCACTTTCAGATTGCCTACCAAAGATGGCAATACCTAGATCTATCCTTGCTTTTATGCATAGCTAGGGGCGTTAAACGATAGCGCTTGTTGGGAGGCAACCCAATTTTATTTTTTTCCTTGCTTTTTGATTCTGTTTAGTAATAAATAATTTATCTAGCCTCTGTTTAGATGTGGTTTTATGCTTTTAATTAGTGTTTGTGCCAAGTAGAACCTTTGGGAAGACATGGGGAAAGTCTTTGTGATCTTGCTGTAAAAAACAGAAACTTTAGCGCTCACGAGAATTGATGCCATTTTTATTGAAGGGTGATATTTAGTTAATTCCTTTTGCATATGATTAATAGATAAATTCCTCACGTCCAGCAATTTTGTTTAGAAATTTTGGGGTTCCAGAAGTAGTCGAAACCTACAGATTACTACAGACTGTTCTGTTTTTGACAGATTCGGTTTTTCGTGTGTTGTTTGCTTATTTTGATGAACCTATGGCTAGTAATAGAGTTTATGAACCATAGAGAAGTTGGAATACAGTATGGTTAACACCAATATAAATAAAGAATGAGTTCATTACAGTACCTTGAAGTGGTAGTTTGTTTTCTTTTACTAACGGAGCTCATGAGATTTTCTATTTGAGTTTTGTGTTGTGAAGTTTTCAAGTTTTGGGTAAGGATTTCATGGATTATGGAACAAGGAGTGGAAGAGCCTAAGCTTGGGGATGCCCAAGGCACCCCAAGGTATAATCCAAGGACAACCGAAATCGTAAGCTTGGGGATGCCCCGGAAGGCATCCCCTCTTTTGTCTTCGTCCATGCATCCCCTCTTTTGTCTTCGTCCATCGGTAACTTTATTCGAGCTATATCTTTATTCAACACATGATATGTGTTTTGCTTGGAGCGTCTTGTATGATTTGAGTCTTGGCTTTTTAGTTTACCACAATCATCCTTGCTGTACACACCTTTTTGGAGAGACACACATAAATTGGAATTTGTTAGAATACTCTATGTGCTTCACTTATATTTTTTGAGCTAGATAATTTTGCTCTAGTGCTTCACTTATATCTTTTTAGAGCACGGTGGTTGTTCTATTTTATAGAAATAATTGATCTCTCATGCTTCACTTATATTATTTTGAGAGTCCTTTAGAACAGCATGGTAATTTGCTTTGGTATGAATTTAGTCCTAATATAATAGGCATCCAACATCGGTATAATAAAAACTATCATACAAAAAGTGCATTGGATATTATGAGAAGTTTGATACTTGATAATTGTTTTGAGAGATGAAGATGGTGATATTAGAGTCATGCTAATTGATTAGTTGTGGATTTGCAAAATACTTGTGTTAAAGTTTGTGATTCCCGTAGCATGCACGTATGGTGAACCGTTATGTGATGAAGTCAGAGCATGATTTATTTATTGATTGTCTTCCTTATGAGTGGCGGTCAGGGACGAGCGATGGTCTTTTCCTACCAATCTATCCCCCCTAGGAGCATGCGCGTGGTACTTTGTTTCGATAACTAATAGGTTTCTGCAATAAGTATGTGAATTCTTTATGACTAATGTTGAGTCCATGGATTATACGCACTCTCACCGTTCCATCATTGCTAGACTCTCAAATACCGCGCACCTTTCGCCGGTATCACACCAACCATATACCTTCCTCAAAACAGCCACCATACCTACCTATTATGGCATTTCCATAGCCATTCCGAGATATATTGCCATGCAACTTTCCACGTTCCGTTATTATGACACGCTTCATCATTGTCATATTACTTTGCATGATCATGTAGTTGACATCGTAATTGTGGCAAAGCCACCGTTCATACTTCTTTCATACATGTCACTCTTGATTCATTGCGTATCCCGATACTTCGCCGGAGGCATTCACATAGAGTCATATTTTGTTCTAAGTATTGAGTTGTAATTCTTGAGTTGTAAGTAATAAAGTGTGATGATCATCATTATTAGAGCATTGTCCCAAGTGAGGAAAGGATGATGGAGACTATGATTCCCCCACAAGTCAGGATGAGACTCCAGACGAAAAAAAAAGAAAAATAGGCCATAAAAAAGAGAGAAAAGGCCCAAATGAAAAAAATGAGAGAACAAGAGAGAAGGGACAATGTTACTATCCTTTTACCACACTTGTGTTTCAAAGTAGCACCAAGATCTTCATGATAGAGAGTCTCCTATGATGTCACCTTCATATACTAGTGGGAATTTCACATTATAGAACTTGGCTTGTATATTCCAATGACGGGCTTCCTCAAAATGCCCTAGGTCTTCATGAGCAAGCAAGTTGGATGCACACCCACTTAGTTTCTTTTGTTGAGCTTTCATACACTTATAGCTCTAGTGCATCTGTTGCATGGTAATCCCTACTCACTCACATTGATATCTACTAATGGGCATCTCCATAGCCCGTTGATACATCTAGTTGATGTGAGACTATCTTCTCTTTTTTGTCTTCTCCACAACCACCATTCTATTCCATCTATAGTGTTATATATCCTTGGCTCATCCTCATATATTGATGAAGATTGAAAAAGTTTGAGAACATCAAAAGTTTGAAACAATTGCTTGGCTTGTCATCAGGGTTGTGCATGATTTAAATATTTTGTGTGGCGAAGATAGAGCATAGCCAGGCTATATGATTTTGTAGGGATAACTTTCTTTGGCCATGTAATTTGGAGAAGACATGATTGCTTAGCTAGTATGCTTGAAGTATTACTATCTTTATGTCAATATTAAACTTTTATCTTGAATCTTCAGATCTGAATATTCATGCCACAATAAAGAGATTTACATTGACAATATGCTAGAAAGCATTCCACATCAAAAATTGTATTTTTGTCATTTACCTACTCGAGGACGAGCAGGAATTAAGCTTGGGGATGCTGATACGTCTCCAATGTATCTATAATTTTTGATTGTTCCATGCTATTATATATTCTGTTTTGGATGTTAATGGGCTTTATTTTACACTTCTATATTATTTTTGCGACTAACCTATTAACCCAAGGCCCAGTGCAAATTGCTGTTTTTTTTGCCTATTTTAGTGTTTCGCAGAAAATGAATATCAAACGGAATGAAACCTTCGGGAGAGTTATTTTTGGAACAAACTTGATCCAAGGGACTTGGAGTGGACGTCGAGAAACAATCGAGGAGGCCACGAGGCAGGGGGTGCGCCCTTTGAGGGAGTCCTGGACTAAGGGGTCCTCGGGCGTCCGGCCTATTATCCTTTGGGCCGGTCTGATGGGATGTGAAGACATGATGGCCGAAGACTGCATGGTGTACGGATTGGACTCTACTTAGTGTGGAAGGTAAGCTTAGCGATCGAAGATTCCTTCTTATTTAACGGACTCAATGTAAACCCTAGATTCCCCCGGCGTCTATATAAACCGAAGGGGTAGTCCGGAAAGGACATCATATGTACTCATTACCATACCCACATAGGCTAGACTTCTAGGGTTTAGCCATTATGATCTCGTGGTAGATCCACTCTTGTAACACTCATATAAATCAATATCAATCAAGCAGGACGTAGGGTTTTACCTCCATAGAGAGGGCCCGAACCTGGGTAAACATCGTGTCCCCCGTATCCTGTTACCATCGATCCTAGACGCACAGTTCGGGACCCCCTACCCAAGATCCGCCGGTTTTGACACCGACATTGGTGCTTTCATTGAGAGTTCCACTGTGCCGTTAGCAAAGGGCTCAATGGCCCCTTCGATCGTCAGTAATGGCGTTGTCCAGGGAGAGACCTTCCTCCCCGGACAGATCTTCGTATTCGGCGGCTTCGTACTGTGGGCCAAGTCGCTTGGCCATCTGGAGCAGATCGACAACTACGCCCCTGGCCATCAGGTCAGATTTGGGAGCTTGAATTACATTGCAGACATCCATGGAGACTTGATCTTTGACGGATTCGAGACCGCAACAACCGCTCCCCATCGCCCTGATGAACATGGCTTAAACCTGTCATCAAGCCACATCCAGGAGATAGCTCCTGTAGCAGCTCCGGTCTCAAATCCGAAGCAGTTCAAGTCGTCCGAAGATGGGAAGCTCAACCCCATCACGGGGACCACCGATTCCGCGGCGCTGGAGCCACACGCGGATTCCACCTCGTATGATATCTGCATCAACAGAACCCCGGACTTGCCTCTGATGTCGAGCTCCGAACCCTGCGAGCCTGCATATGCCGAACTCAATCGGTTATCAATCTTCAGGATCAGCGCCGCAGATGTCTTCCAACACTCGCCCATGGGCGACATACTAAATTCGCTAAAAACCTATCGCTGGCGGGCGACCCATCTCCGAACTATGTTCGATTCGAACTTGCGACGGACAACCCAGAATTTTGCATCCCACCCGCCACCCACTTCATAGCCACTGTTAAAGATGTAACCAACACACCCGATCCCCGCCCCGGGGACATCGACGGTATGGACGACGATGAGGGGCAAGGCCAAAACTTACTACCCGCTAGACACGGAACAAGCACTTCCTAGTATGACGTGTGTATGATAGACACACCTTACGGCGCTCTCGACGATGAGAAGGAGAATCCGGTCGAGGATAAACCGCCTGGTACACAGCCCGGACATCGGCGCCCTGGGCCTCATCGCCCAAGAGAAGACACCGCCAGCACCAGAGAAGACGATACTCCAGACAATGAAGACCCCGTTGAAGTAGAATCCGAGCAGGAGGAACAGGAAGACGGGCAAGATAGCCCTGATGAACAGGCCACATGTGGGGACTCGGAGGACAACAACTATTTTCCCCTCTCCGAGGAGGAGGAGACCCTCGGCAACGAGGATTTTACCACACCAAAGGAACCTCCCGAGCAGGAGCGCTTTAAACGCCGGCTTATAGCCACTGCAAGGAGGTTAAGAAAGAAGCAGCTCCAGCTTCAAGCAAGCCAAGACTTGCTCAATGACAGATGGACCGAGGTCTTGGCCGCCGAATAATATGGCCTTAACAGCCCAGATAAAAGCCACCACAAGAGTAGGCGGCTCCCTCAATACGATGGCAGGGCGATGGAGCCCATACCACCGTCGAATAATGTGGCGAGACGATCACAGTTCGGTCCAGACAAAGCAGCAGCCCAAGCAAAGCACCATACCAACCCATTCGGCACGAAGGGTAGAGCAGGACGCACACGATCGATGTATAGACCACGAAGATATACCCCGACCGACAATGATGGTCGCCTATCCGGACACTACAGAGCTGACCACGCCCGGTCCGAGCACCGTAAACGAAGCCCGCCGGAGGTACTTCATAGTGTGGCCCAACATAGAGGAGCCGCACACCCCCTCTGCTTCACGGACGAAGTAATGGAACACGAATTTCCAGACGGGTTTAAACCCATTAACATCGAATCATACGATGGGACAACAGACCCCGTGGTATGGATCGAGGACTATCTCCTCCATATCCACATGGCCCGCGGAGATGACCTCGACGCCATTAAATACCTACCTCTTAAGCTTAAAGGACCAGCTCGGTACTGGCTAAACAGTTTGCCAAAAAATTCTATTGGCAACTGGGAAGATTTGGAAGACGCCTTTCGAGACAACTTCCAGGGAACATATGTCCGGCCATTATGCGCCGATGACTTAAGTCACATTCTCCAGGAGCCCGGCGAGTCAGCTAGGGAGCTCTGGACTAGGTTCTTAGTCAAAAAGAACCAAATTGTCGACTGTCTGGGCGCAGAAGCCCTCGCGGCCTTCAAACATAGCGTCCAGGATGAATGGCTCGCGCGTCACCTCGGCCAGGAAGGACCCAAATCCATGAAAGCCCTCACCGCTCTAATGAACCGCTTCTATGCAGGAGAAGACAACTGGCTTGCTCGTAAAAGCAACGATGCCAGCGGCCCGGGCACTTCCGAAATCCGAGATGGCAACGGCAAGCCACGGCGAACTGAACATAACAACATACGCGACACAACGGTGAACGCCGGATTTCACAATCCGACGCCCAGTCAACAAAAGAAGCCACTAAAGGTAAACCAGGATGGACCATCCACCCTTGATAGGATATTGGACCGACCTTGTCAGATTCACGGTCTCCCAGATAGGCGAGCTAATCATACCAACCATAACTGTTGGGTCTTCAAGCAGGCAGGCAAGCTTAACGCTGATCAGAAGGGGAGGAGGCCACTGGGTGGCAAAGACGACGGACCGGCTCGCTAGTAGAACACCAGGGGCCAGAAAAAGTTCCCCTCCGACGTTCGACCACTCCCGGAACGCAAATAGCAGTTCAGCTCCCGCCACCCACCTACTGTACTGGCGAAATTTGCACCACGCGCACATCACTACGCACTCAAGATACCATGGGCATCGGCAGAAGCACAACACAGACAACCCTACAAGCATTGCCTTAACGTTTTTATATGTTTTTCTCATTTTTTCTGTATCATGTTTAAAGAACAGGTGACCAACTAGAAAGCATCTACAGCGGACTCTATCGGAGTTCGGGTCCATACACTCACCTAAGGGGTTACTTCCGTTAAGGATCCCACCCCCCGAGGATGGGCTACGCAGACGTGCGACAAGAGGTCCAAAATTACCTTTTGTAGACCGCACTCTTTACTCTGAGCCTGTACTATGCCCCCTTTCCTCCGATCCCGACCACGAGCATGTCAAATAGCTGGGTCCGTGGTTTCTCTTTTATTTTATTCATCATTGGCACATCGCTCCGTTCTCAGTAAGCCTTACCCGAGCCAAACTCTCATACCCCTTCAACAATAAACTACGGCCTCAACGACTGCTTTGCAGACGCGCCTCGGCACACCCTGCCAGGGGCTCGGCATGGGAACGAATGAGTTGCCAGTAAAAGTCCGAACAACTCTATAGCGTACTTCAGCGTCGCAAGTTTGGCCTTATATGCATCAGCTCTGAATCATTGTCTTGGGTCAATAGTTGGGTTGCCCGGCTCCTGTGTTTGCTACCCTATGTTCTGCTCTATCGGCTAGGGTAGTAAAGGGAGAACTACTGCGATTGTGCCCTGGCCTAGACCGGATGAGCACCTCGGTAGAGAAAGCCAAAAACTGACTGTCATGATGCGGCGAGAGCTGGTCAACCACTTGACGACTTATTGGAATCTTTAGCGATTCTCCGTGTAATACGAGGGATCTTTTTTAGATCAAATATGTAAGGCACCACACGCCGCATACACACGAGGGGCTATGTCGTAGCCCCACCGTAAAACTCCTATGGTTAAGTGAAAGTATTAACGCCTTATAGTCCGATTGCCTAGTTCGCCGCATTATCACCTCCTTCATGGACCAAGGCGTTGGATAAAGAGTGATTAAATGCTTTTCCGAACACCCCCGTACTTCCTATGAGGGGGCTGAAGCCGACGACTGGAAAACTTTCAGATTATATTAAAACGACCGCACAGGAGGAATTCAAGCTTTTCGAGCAAGACATAAATAGATTAACTATAAAGTTGTCTTCTACAATCATCATACACCTCACTCGAACATTATGTTATTCGAGCATTGGCCCTCAACCAAGCGGGCGGCCTCTAGGACGTCTTCAACATAATGCTCTGGTTGTGGACGGTCCTCGCCTTTGGGCGAACCCTTCGTCGTGACATCGATGGCCTTCATCTTCCCCCAGACTGTCTTGACTCGGGAAAGGGCCATCCGTGCACCCTCAATGCACGCCGATCGCTTCACAGCATCGATGCGCGACACTGCTTCAACAAGCTTCTGCACCAAACTAAAATAGCTATTCAACGCAGGCTCGGTCGGCCATAGCCGGACTATGACATCCTTCATCGCAGCGCCAGATACCCTATGAAGTTCGGCCCATTGGGACATCTGTTCATTGAGCAGCAGCGGGCGCTTTGACACACCAAACTGTGACCAAAAAAGCTTCTCCGTTGCATATCCGGCTTGCGCTTGGTAATACCACGCTGCATCGGAAGAACTCTTCGGCAAGTCCAAGTACTCGTCCGAAGAACTCCACACTTGGTACAACTGAGCATAGTCCGGGTCACCGAACTTCGTCTGCAGCAGAAAAGGCTTTCCAGCCAATATCTCTTTCGCCTGCTGAACCTCCTCACGGAGTGCTCTGGACTCTGATCGCGCTTCTCTCGCCTCCTGTCGGTCCTTGTCCAGTTCAGCCGTTAAGGCTTTATTCTCCTTCTCAAGAAATTCGCAGCGGCCAGTAGCATTCTCCAAAGCGAGTGTCATAATGGATATCTTATCCTCGCCCTGGCATCGCGCAACTTGTTTGGCCTTCAGGTCAACCGATGCTCCTTCAGCAGCAGCATCACTAAACTGGGCCCGCTCCTTGGCCCGGATTAGCTTCGCCCGAAGAGCCTCCACGGCGGCAGCACCATCTACATTTCATGCACATTTCATATAAAGTTCTTTCCCGCGTCAAGCACACTGGTGTAAAGAATACTCGAAATACATACCTTGCGAGTCGTCAAGACGCCTGTTGGTCAACGCAATGTCATCCTCCGCAATATCCAACTATCGCTGCAGTTCGGCCACTTCCGTATTCCGGGCAGCCACAGGAGGCGAAGCAGCCTCTATTTCAAATTAAACCAAGGTTAATACCGAAGCATATCTCTTTGATCCTCTGATCGCTCCCTTCGGAAGACAATCCGAGTCTCAGGGGCTACTGCATATACAACAGGTGCATTCTGTCAATGAAATTCAGTTGATAAAGCTACATCACAAACCTCAAAACCTCTTAGAAGGCTTGTGAAGGCCTCGTTCAATCCACTCTATGCGGATAGAACCCTTTCGACCATCGTGACCATCAAGGAACGATGCTCTTCTGAAATGGACGCTCGTCGTAGCATGTCCGTCAGCATCTCCGGTGCTCCTGGGTCTTCGGAAACCACCGCCGGAGTACGGCATTCCAGTGAAGGAACCTACCTGCTTGCCCATAGAACCGTCACCGGCTGTAAAACGGATGGTTCGGGAACACCAGTCTCGATCCCAGAACCTCGAGTGACGGAGGCACCGCCTTCGGCGCCCTTCGGGGTGATACCTCGGTATCATCTCCTCTGTTGGGAGATGAAGCCGGAGGAGGCGTGTCACTCTCCATCATCTCTAGAAGAAGATCTCTCTAGGAGGAGGACGATTGAGAAACACCGGGCGTTAACCTGCGTGGATGAACATACGATCACTTCACTAGTGGGAAAAGAACGAAGTACGTTCAAAGTGCCCTAGCTTCACTTATGGTTTGCCACGAGGTTCGTCCTCGTCATCAAGCTCTACGGAAACCTCACTCACCCGGCCCAAGCTGCTCGACAATGGCTTTTTTCCTCTCTTGGAAGGCTTCCCCTCCTGATCTTCAGAAGCAACCCTCTTCTTGCCTTGGAGGGCTCCCTCTGCACCCTTGCCCATGGGCAAAGGGATTTCGGTTTCCCCGAACGCAGCCACTTGGTACGGTGCCGGAATCAGCATTCTCATCAGCAAGACGGTCGCAGGGTCTTCGGGAAGAGGCGCCGGACACCAGATTAGCACCGCTTTCCTTATCCAGTCCTGAGCAGGGACGGGTTGTTCAATATCTCATTAAAAGATGCTCGAATGAAAGGTGCTCGAGTACTTACCGAAGTAGCTGGACGATTGCAGTCAAGGCCAACATCTTCGGTAGTGTGCAGCCATTACCCTCGTTCCCCAAAATACAATTTCCACATTCCTTCGTGTGTAGTGCCGAAGAAGTGTTGTAGGGTCCGCCGCCCTTCTGGGTTAAACTCCCACATACAAAGAGGCCGCCGCTGACATGGCAGGATCCGTCGGACCAGTATTACTTGGACAACATTCACAAGATCGATGCCCTTCTCGGTAAGGCTTCGGATGCGACTTTGCAGAGTCTGCACTTCATCGACGGATCCCCAGTCCATTCCCTTATTGACCCATGAAGCGAGCTGAGTTGGAGGGCCGGGTCGGAACGCAGGTAAGGCCGCCCACTTGGGGCCCCGCGGCTCGTTGATTTAAAACCACCCCTACTGCCATAAGTCGGAAGATTCGGCGAAAGATCCTTCGGGCCAAACCGCGTCGGCCAACTTGCCTATTGTGACACTGCCGCACTCTGCCTGCTCCTTCTCTGCCACCTGCGGCCTCACGTCAAAGGTTTTGAGCCACAAACCGAAGTGCAGAGGAGTCCGGAGTAAGGCCTCGCACGTGACTATAAATGTCGTGATGAGGAGAACAGAGTCCGGGGCCAGATCATGAAAATCTAGCCCATAGTAGAACATGAGCCCTCGGACAAAGGGGTTAAGCGCGAACCCTAGCCCATGAAGGAAGTGGGATACAAATACTACCCTCTCGCCAGATCTGGGGGTTGGTATGACTTGCCCTTGTGGCGGAAGCCGATGAAAGATTTCCGGGGTCAGATACCTCGCTATGCGGAGCTTCGCAATATCCTCCTCCATGACAGAAGAAGCCACCCACCGGCCCTGACGGCTAGATCCGTACATGACTAAGGCTGGTGGAAATTGGAACCCGAGGGTTGGAACTTGGGGTGGCCGGGGTTGAGGAAGGAGTGAGCGCAAGGGAAGAAGACGAGACTAGGATCTCTATATAAAGGCCCCGAATACCGGGCGTTTTCCCCTAGGTCTCTAAACTTACCTATCGCCAAGGAGTTGTTCCCAGGGGACGGTTGGGTTCCCTACGCCTGCAATAATGAAAATCCCGTAAATAAAGGGACACGATCTCTGCCTTGACGGGACGTGCCGGTAAAACCGCACCCCGAGACGTGGGGTGGTTCGCTAGATGACGGTTGGAAATAGCAACCGGGCAGGCGTGATATGATGTCATGATCAGTTATCAACAAGTTGGGCCCGTGGGATATTATGTCCTCTGCCATTGTATACACATGTCCGTATATACTTACTTCGTCCGAAGACTATTCTGGAGTTCGGAAGGAGGGAACCCGCCTTGCAATGCCGAAGACAAATCTGCGCGCCGGACTCCTCGTCATTGAAGCCAGGTTCAGGGGCTACTAAGGGAGTCCTGGACTAAGGGGTCCTCGGGCGTCCGGCCTATTATCCTTTGGGCCGGACTGATGGGCTGTGAAGACATGAAGGCCGAAGACTACATCGTGTCCGGATTGGACTCTACTTAGCGTGGAAGGCAAGCTTAGCGATCGAAGATTCCTTCTTATGTAACTGGCTCCATGTAAACCCTAGATTCCCCCAGTGTCTATATAAACCGAAGCGGGTAGTCCGGAAAGGACATCATATGTACTCATTACCATACCCACATAGGCTAGACTTCTAGGGTTTAGCCATTACGATCTCATGGTAGATCCACTCTTGTAACACTCATATTAATCAATATCAATCAAGCATGACATAGGGTTTTACCTCCATAGAGAGGGCCCGAACCTGGGTAAACATCGTGTCCCCCGTCTCCTGTTACCATCGATCCTAGACGCACAGTTCAGGACCCCCTACCCGAGATCCGCCGGTTTTGACACCGACACCCTCCACCCTCGTGGGCCCCTCATTGCTCCACCGACCTACTTCTTCCTCCTATATATATTCATATACCCCCAAAACATCTAGGAGCACCACGAAACCCTATTTCCACCACCGCAACCTTCTGTACTCAAGAGATCCCATCTTGGGGCCTTTTCCGGAGCTCCGTCGGAGGGGGCATCGATCACAGAGGGCCTCTACATCAACTCCATGCCCTCTCCGGTGATGTGTGAGCAGTTTACTTCAGACCTTCAGGGCCATAGCTAGTAGCTAGATGGCTTCTTCTCTCTCTTTGGATCTCAATACAATGTTCTCCTCGATCTTCTTGGAGATCTATTCGATGTAACTCTTTTTGCGGTGTGTTTGTCGAGATCCAATGAATTGTGGGTTTCTGATCAAGTCTATCTATGAACAATATTTGAATCTTCTCTGAATTCTTTTATGCATGATTGGTTATCTTTGCAAATATCTTCGAATTATCAGTTTGGTTTGGCCTACTAGATTGATCTTTCTTGCAATGGGAGAAGTGCTTAGCTTTGGGTTCAATATTGTGGTGCTCGATCCTAGTGACAGAAAGGGAAACGACACGTATTGTATTGTTGCCATCGAGGATAAAAAGATGGGGTTTATATCATATTGCTTGAGTTTATCCCTCTACATCATGTCATCTTACCTAATGTGTTATTCTGTTCTTATGAACTTAATACTCTAGATGCATGCTGGATAGCGGTCGATGTGTGGAGTAATAGTAGTAGATGCAGGCAGGAGTCGGTCTACTTGTCACAGACGTGATGCCTATATTCATGATCATGCCTAGATATTCTCATAACTATGCTCAATTCTATCAATTGCTCGACAGTAATTCGTTCACCCACCGTAATACTTATGCTATCTTGAGAGAAGCCACTAGTGAAACCTATGGCCCCCGGGTCTATTCTCCATCATATAAGTTTCCAATCTATTTTGCTTTACAATTTTTACTTTCAATCTATATCATAAAAATACCAAAAATATTTATCTTATCATTATCATATCTATCAGATCTCACTCTCGTAAGTGACCGTGAAGGGATTGACAACCCCTTTATCGCGTTGGTTGCGAGGTTCTTATTTGTTTGTGGAGGTACGAGGGACTTGCGTGTGGCCTCCTACTGGATTGATACCTTGGTTCTCAAAAATTGAGGGAAATACTTACGCTACTTTGCTGCATCACCCTTTTCTCTTCAAGGGAAAACCAGCGCAGTGCTCACGAGGTAGCAATCAACCATGGACTATCTCATACCAGCATGGTGCACAAAAGAAAATTGAAAACTAAATGCAAAAGAAGCTCCAAGATTTGCACATATCGCATGAACGAAACGAATCTGAAAACATACCGATACTTGTTGAAGAAAGATGGGATGCCTTCTGGGGCATCCCAAGTTTAGATGCTTGAGTCTCCTTGACTATTTACATGGGGTTCCTTGGGCATCCCCAAGCTTGATCTCTTGCCTCTCCTCCTTCTACTCATATCGAGACCTCCTCGATCTTTGAACACTTCATCCACACAAAACTCAACAGAAAACTCGGTAAGATCCGTTAGTATAATAAAGCAAATCACTACTCTAAGTACTGTTGCAAACCAATTCATATTTGTTTTTGCATTGTAGCTACTGTAATATAACTTTTCCATGGCTTAATCCACTGATAGAAATTGATAGTTTCATCAAAACAAGCAAACTATGCATCAAAAACAGAATCTGTCTTAAACAGGACAGTCTGTAATAATCTGAACATTAACCATAGTTCTGGCACTCTAAAAATTCTGAAATAATTAGGAAACATAAACAATTTGTATAGAAACCCATTGCAAAAAGTTTCAGATCCATTTGACATTCCAGTAAAAAATGTAAAATCGTGCACTACAGCCAAAGTTTCTCTCTTGCACCACACGAACCAACAAGCAATGTAAACATCCTAAAGGCCAATCTTGGCACATTATTTTTATTTTTAAACTTTATAAAAGCACACAACACAAATAAATGACTCTCTAAAAATTCGTGTTGTCTCCCTGGCAGCGCTTTCTTTAAAGCCATTAAGCTAGGCATATAGTGCTCAAGTAATGGATCCACCTGGATCCCAAGGTATATCAAAGCCAATTTTAATTAACAATGATTTGTGATTTAGTAGTGAGCACAAAGCAACATATATCAAGCAACGACGAAGTCTAACTCCCTTCCTATGCATCGGCATGTCATAAAAAAACAATTCATGCACACATAGTAAAGGCCAATGCATAGTATAAACAATTTCTTGCAATTTTATCATATTGGAAACATGGAGAGGCGGAGATGTAGTTCCTCTCTCATAATAATTGCAAGAATAGCAGCAAGCACATGCATATTATATCTATCAAAATCATCTTGTGTAGTAGTAAAACGCAACCCATCAATATAATCCTTAGTAAGGGCAAACTTCTCTGATGTAGTGTAGTCGGGAGAATTCAAAAAGATAATAGGACTATCATGCGTGGGTGCAATAGCAACAATTTCATGTTTAACATAAGGAACTATAGCAAGTTCATCTCCATACGCATAATTCATATTGGCATCTTGGCCACAAGCATAGCAAGCATCATCAAAAAGGGATATTTCAAAAGAATCAACGGGATCATAACAATCATCATAGCAATCATCCTTCGGTAAGCACAAAGGTAAAGTAAACAATGCATGAGTTGAAGAGTTACTCTCATTAGAAGGTGGGAACGGGCGATCAATCCGCTCTTCCTCATTTTGTTCTTCACTCTCCTCCTCGTCTTTTTCATCCAATGAGCTCGCAATGTCATTAATTTCTTCTTCCATAGACTCCTGCAAAATATTAGTCTCTTCTTGGACAGCGGAGGAGTCCTCAATATATGGTTTAATATAAGGATTAGAAGCGTAATTATCATAGCAATATTTAAGTATGGCCAAATTTTTAGATTTGTAGAGAGTAGTATCCCACTCTTCAATAAAAGAAGCAATTTCACAACTACCCCTAAAAGCAACAAATTCTTCAATTTGTTGAAAATCATAGTAATTATAAACACCCTTAGTATATGAAGATACGATTCCATTATCACTAAACTCACATTGGTAAGGAAGGTGTTTCTTAGGGTCTCTAGAACAACAAGTACAATCATATATTTCACATAAATTCCAAGCATAGCACTGCCAATGATGAATTTGATCCAGTAAAAGTTTCCCTTTTTCAGATATGCGGTGTCGCACATAACAAGCATGCTCATCTAAAGATTTTCCCTCAACTAAGCTAGTTGGGGTTTCAGTCCGAGCACATAGGGATCGAAGGTGATCCAAGTAAAAAGCTTCAGTAGTGTGATAGATTCTGAGTGCTTCTTCAACCATTGGTTCAGTAGGTACCACTAATTTTTTTTTGGTATTTTGCATTTCCTACCCATAACTAAAGATAGAAAACAAGAGCACAAAATAAGAACTACTTAGTGATAAAGCAAACAAGCACACACGAGAATATTCACCCCCACGCTATAACTCCCAGGCAACGACGTCAAAAAAAGGTCGTGATAACCCATAAGTATAGGGGATCAATTGTAGCCTCTTTCAATAAGTAAGAGAGTCGAACCCAACGAGGAGCTAAAGGTAGAACAAATATTCCCTCAAGTTCTATCGACCACCGATACAACTCTACGCACGCTTAACGTTCGCTTTACCTAGAACAAGTATGAAACTAGAAGTACTTTGTAGGTGTTGTTGGATAGGTTTGCAAGATAATAAAGAGCGCGTAAATAAAAAGTAGGGGTTGTTTAGATAAAGAAACAACTAAGTTAATTTTAGTAGAGAGCTTTTTGTCACACAAGAAAGTTATTTGTCCCTAGGCAATCGATAACTAGACCGGTAATCACTATTGCAATTTTATTTGAGGGAGAGGCATAAGATAACACACTTTCTCTTCTTTGATCGTATGCACTTATGATTGGAACTCTAGAAAGCATCCGCAACTACTAAAGATCATTAAGGTAAAACCCAACCATAGCATTATAAGGCATCAAGTCCTCTTCACTCCCATACACAAACAACCTACTTACTCGGGTCTCTGCTTCTGTCACTCACGCCACCCACCATAAGCAAATCATGAACATATTGCAAACCCTACAGTGGGGATCCCTCACACTTGAGCGAAACGGAGAGCACCATAGGACAACACCAATAATAAAACATGCAACTCAAACCAATCACGATCATCAATTAACCCATAGGGAAAAACGGATCTACTCAAACATCATAGGATAGCCATACATTATTGGGAAATAATATATAGCGTTGAGCACCATGTTTAAGTAGAGATTACAGCGGGTAAAAGAGGGGTTACACCACTGCATAGAGGGGGGAAGAGTTTGTGATGACGGTGGTGAACTTTTTGGTGTAGATCGTTGTCGCGATGATGGCCCCGGCGACGTTCCGGCGCCATCGGGAGAGAGGGGGAGAGAGCCCCCCTTCTTCTGCTTCTTCCTTGACCTTCCCCCTAGATGGGAGAAGGGTTTCCCCTGTAGTCCATGGCCTCCATGGCGGCGGAGGGGCGAGAGCCCCTCCGAGATTGGATCTGTCTCTCTGTTTATGCGATCCAGATTCTGCCCTTTCATCATTTCTTATATTCTCGGAGACCCGTAACTTCGATTGGGCTGAAATTTGGACACGATTTTTATCCAGATATTGGCTTTCTTGAGGCGAAAGAAGGGAACAACCGCCTTACGAGGAGGCCACGAGGGCCCAGGGCGCGCCTGACCCCCTGGGGCACGCCCCCCGCCCCTGTCTCGCGTTGATTCTTCTTCCCAAAAATCACATATATTCCAAAAAAAATCTTCGTCAGTTTTTATCCCGTTTGGACTCCGTTTGATATGGATTTTCTGCGAAACAAAAAACATGCAACAAACAGGAACTGGCACTGGGCACTAGATCAATATGTTAGTCCCAAAAATAGTATAAAAAGTTGCCAAAAGTATATGAAAGTTGTAGAATATTGGCATGGAACAATCAAAAATTATAGATACAACAGAGATGTATCAATAATATGATAATAATCCCAAGTGACTCAACAAATATAGCTATGCTCCCAGGCAATGGCGCCAGAAAAAGGTCTTGATAACCCACAAGTATAGGGGATCAGAACAGTTTTCGAGGGTAAAGTATTTAACCCAAATTTATAGATTCGACACAAGGGGAGCCAAAGAATATTTGAAGGTATTAGCAGTTGAGTTGTCAATTCAACCACACCTAGAGATTAATTATCTGCAGCAATATGATCAGTAGCACAGTAATATGATAGTTTTGATAGTAGTGACAGCAGCAACGATAACAGTAACAGTGACAACAATAATTTTGTAGCAAGTGTAATAGTGATGATAGCAGTAGTAATGCAGCAAAATCAATAAGGATAAAATGTAGGCATTCGATCAGTGACTTGTTGGATGATATTCATCATGAGACAGTTATAACCTAGGGCGATACGGCACTAGCTCCAATTCATCGATATTCCGTAAATAGTCATACATGCTTTATTAAAAGAACTTGCATGACATCTTTTGTCCTACCCTCCCGTGGCAGTGGGGTCCATATTGGAAACTAAGGGATATTAAGGCATCCTTTTAATAGAGAACCGGAACAAAGCATTAACACATAGTGAATACATGAACTCCTCAAACTACGATCATCACCGGGAGTGGGCCCGGTTGTTGTCACTCCGGGGTTCCCAGATCATAACCGTAGTAGGTGACTATAACTTGCAAGATTGGATATAAAACATGGATATGAATGATGAATTCATAAAGGGTTCAGATCTGAAATCATGGCACCCGGGCCCAAAGTGACAAGCATTAAGCATGGCAAAGTCATAGCAACATCAATCTAAGAACATAGTGGATACTAGGGATCAGGCCCTAACAAAACTAACTCGATTACATGATGAATCTCATCCAACTCCTCACCGACCAGCGAGCCTACGAAGGAATTACTCACTCCAGGTGGGGAGCATCATGGAATTGGCGATGGAGATAGGTTTGTGATGACAAAGATCGAAGACCCCCCCCCTCTCCGGAGTCTGATACATCTCCAACGTATATATAATTTTTGATTGTTCCATGCTATATCATATTCTATTTTGGACATTGTTGGGATTTATTATACACTTTTATATTATTTTTGGGACTAACCTATTAACCGGAGGCCCAGCCCAGAATTGCTGTTTTTTTTCCTATTTCGGAGTTTCGCGGAAAAAGAATATCAAACGGAATCCAAATGGAATGAAACCTTCGGGAACGTGATTTTTGGAGCGAACGTGATCCAGAGGACTTGGACCCTACGTGAAGAAAGCTACCAGGAAGGCACGAGGTAGGGGGGGCGCCTACCCCCCCCCAGGTGCGCCCTCCACCCTTGTGGGGCCCACGTTGCTCCACCGACGTACTTCTTCCTCCTATATATACCTACGTACCCCAAAACTACCAGATACGGAGCCAAAAACCTAGATCCATCGCCGCAACCTTCTGTACCCATGAGATCCCATCTTGGGGCCTTTTCCGGAGCTCCGCCGGAGGGGGCATTGATCACGGAGGGCTTCTACATCAACACCATAGCCTCTCCGATGATGTGTGAGTAGTTTACCTCAGACCTTCGAGTCCATAGTTATTAGCTAGATGGCTTCTTCTCTCTCTTTGGATCTCAATACAAAGTTCTCCACGATTCTCGTGGAGATCTATTCAATGTAATATTCTTTTGCGGTGTGTTTGTTGAGACCGATGAATTGTGGGTTTATGATCAAGTTTATCTATGAACAATATTTGAATCTTCTGTGAATCCTTTTATGTATGATTGGTCATCTTTGCATGTCTCTTCGAATTATCAGTTTGGTTTGGCCTACTAGATTGATCTTTCTTGCAATGGGAGAAGTGCTTAGCTTTGGGTTCAATCTTGCGGTGTCCTTTCCCAGTGACAGTAGGGGCAGCAAGGCACGTATTGTATTGTTGCCATCGAGGATAACAAGATGGGGTTTATATCATATTGCATGAGTTTATCCCTCTACATCATGTCATCTTACTTAAAGCGTTACTCTGTTCTTTTTAACTTAATACTCTAGATGCATGCTGGATAGCGGTCGATGAGTGGATTAATAGTAGTAGATGCAGGCAGGAGTTGGTCTACTTGTCTCGGACGTGATGCCTATATACATGATCATACCTAGATATTCTCATAACTATGCTCAATTCTGTCAATTGCTCAACAGTAATTTTTTCACCCACCGTAGAATAATTATGCTCGCGAGAGAAGCCACTAGTGAAACCTATGGCCCCCGGGTCTATTTTCCATCATATTAATCTCCCGTTAACAAGCTATTTCTGGTGCCTTTTTTATTTCGCTTTATTTACTTTGCATCTTTATCATAACAATACCCAAAATATTATCTTATCATATCTATCAGATCTCACTTTCGTAAGTGACCGTGATGGGATTGACAACCCCTTTATTGTGTTGGTTGCGAGGATTTTATTTGTTTGTGTAGGTGCGAGGGACTCCTGCGTGGCCTCCTACTGGATTGATACCTTGGTTCTCAAAAACTGAGGGAAATACTTACGCTACTTTGCTGCATCACCCTTTCCTCTTCAAGGGAAAACCAACGCAATGCTCAAGAGGTAGCAAGAAGGGGTTCTGGCGCCGTTGCCGGGGAGTCTATGCAAAAGTCAACATACCAAGTACCCATCACAAACCCTTATCTCCCGCATTACATTATTTGCCATTTGCCTCTCGTTTTCCTCTCCCCCACTTCACCCTTGCCGTTTTATTCGCCCTCTCTTTTCCTGTTCGCCTCTTTTTCGCTCGCTTCTTGTTTGCTCGTGTGTTGGATTGCTTGCTTGTCGTTATGGCTAGTCCCCTATCTTCTCCGTTGTCTCCCGAAAATGAAGTTCTTAATTTTAAGCAAAGGGAAGGAGAAAATCTAAAAGATGCTTGGTATAGAATTTGCAATGCTCAAAATAGATCTACCAGGAAGCAATCTACTTCCGTTCTTCTCCGCAATTTTTATGTAGGTGCTACTCCTTGGTACCGATATATCCTTGATACCATTACCGGAGGGAATTTCTTGGGTAGCCATACTTTTGATTCTTATAGTGCTATGTTAACTTTGGAGCATGTAATGCAAAGACTTGAAATTATTGAAAATAAAGTTGCTACCATAGAGTTAATTAAAAATTTGGATAAAAAGATCCACAACCAAATTACCCAATATGGATCTAAAGTAGGAGTCACTTTGAAAAATTTTAAGGAGAAGGAACCCATAGTTAATGAAAGAATAAATCAGGATTCCACTAGAATCAATAAACTTGAGGGTATCATTACCAAATTGGGAACCGCTTTTTCTTCCGTAACGAATACTCCAAGTCCTCCAACTAAAGTTGCCAAGCTTATGTATGTTCCTAAAAATAAGGGTGAATCCTCTAGCAAGGAAACTGCGGATCTCAAATCTATAAGTATTCATCCCAATCTTTTTGCTATCATTAAGGAACCATTTGCTACAAATGAATTTTTCAATTTTGCGCCTAGAAGTTTGACAATTAATAAAAATAAAGAAAACCCTAAGGGTGATAGATGTCTCATTAAAGAATTGCCAACCAAAGATGGAAATACCTAGATCTATCTTCGCTTTTATGCCTAGCTAGGGGCGTTAAACGATAGCGCTTGTTGGAAGGCAACCCACTTTTATTTTTATTCCTTGCTTTTTGCTCCTGTTTAGTAATAAATAATTTATCTAGCCTCTGTTTTGGTTGTGTTTTTTGTGTTTAATTAGTGTTTGTGCCAAGTAGAACCGTTGGGAAGACTTGGAGAAAGTCTTTTTGATCTTGCTGTAAAAAATAGAAACTTTAGCGCTCACGAGAATTGCTGCCATTTTTATTTGGAAAGTGTTATTTAGTTAATTATTTTTGCAGATGATTAATAGATAAATTACTCACGTCCATAAATTTATTTTAGAATTTTTGGGGTTCCATAAGTGTGTGTTAGATACAGATTACTACAGACTGTTCTGTTTTTGACAGATTCTGTTTTTCGTGTGTTGTTTGCTTATTTTGATGAATCTATGGCTAGTAAAATAGTTTATAAAACATAGAGAAGTTGTAATACAGTAGGTTTAACACCAATATAAATAAATAATGAGTTCATTACAGTATCTTGAAGTGGTGTTTTGTTTTCTTTCGCTAACGGAGCTCACCAGATTTTCTATTTTGAGTTTTGTGTTGTGAAGTTTTCAAGTTTTAGGTTAAGTTTTGATGGATTATGGAACAAGGAGTGGCAAGAGCCTAATCTTGGGTATGCCCATGTCACCCCAAGGTAAAATTCAAGGACACCCAAAAGCCTATGCTTTGTGATGCCCCGGAAGGCATCCTCTCTTTCGTCTTCTTCTATCGGTAACTTTACTTGGAGCTATATTTTTATTCACCACATGATATGTGTTTTGCTTGGAGCGTCTTGTATTATTTGAGTCTTTGCTTTTTAGTTTACCACAATCATACTTGCTGTACACACCTTTTGAGAGAGACTCACATGATTTGAAAATTATTAGAATACTCTATGTGCTTGACTTATATCTTTTGAGTTATATAGTTTTTGCTCTAGTGCTTCACTTATATATTTTAGAGCACGGTGGTGGATTTGTTTTATAGAAACTATTGTTCTTTCATGCTTCACTTAGATTATTTTGAGAGTCCTACAAAACAGCATTGTAATTTGCTTTAATTATGAAGGTATTCAAGATTAGTAAAAAAAATCTTATGAGTGTGTTGAATACTATGAGAAGTTTGATACTTGATAATTGTTTTGAGATATGGAGATGGTGATATTAGAGTCATGCTAGTTGAGTAGTTGTGAATTTGAGGAATACTTGTGTTGAAGTTTGTTACTCCCGTAGCATGCACGTATGGTGAACCATTATGTGACGAAATCAGAGCATGATTTATTTATTGATTGTCTTCCTTATGAGTGGCGGTCAGGACGAGCGATGGTCTTTTCATACCAATCTATCCCCCTAGGAGCATGCGCATAATACTTTGTTTCGATAACTAATAGATTTTTGCAATAAGTATGTGAGTTATTTATGACTAATGTTGAGTCCATGGATTATACGCACTCTCACCCTTCCACCATTGTTAGCCTCTCTAATATCGCGTACTTTTCGCCGGTATCATACACCCACCATATACCTTCCTCAAAACAGCCACCATACCTACCTATCATGGCATTTCCATAGCCATTCCGAGATATATTGCCATGCAACTTTCCACCGTTCCGTTTACTATGACATGCTCCATCATTGTCATATTGCTTTGCATGATCATGTAGTTGACATTGTATTTGTGGCAAAGCCACCATTCTTAATTATTTCATACATGTCACTCTTGATTCATTGCATATCCCGGTACACCACCAGAGACATTCACATAGAGTCATATTTTGTTCTAAGTATTGAGTTGTAATTGTTGACTTGAAAGTAAATAAAAGTGATGATCATCATTTTTAGAGCATTGTCCCAAGTGAGGAAAGGATGATGGAGACTATGATTCCCCCACAAGTCGGGATGAGACTCCGGACTAAAAAAAGGAGAGGCCATAAAAAAAGAAAAAAGGCCTAAAATGAGAGAAAAAGAGAGAAGTGACAATGCTACTATCCTTTTACCACACTTATGCTTCAAAGTAGCATCATGATCTTCATGATAGAGAGTCTCCTATGATATCACTTCCATATACTAGTGGGAATTTTTCATTATAGAACTTGGCTTGTATATCCCAATGATGGGCTTCCTCAAAATGCCCTGGGTCTTCATGAGCAAGCGAGTTGGATGCACACCCACTTAGTTCCTTTTGTTGAGCTTTCATATACTTATAGCTCTAGTGCATCCGTTGCATGGCAATCCCTACTCACTCACATTGATATCTATTAATGGGCATCTCCATAGCCCGTTGATACGCCAGTTGATGTGAGACTATCTTCTCCTTTTTTGTCTTCTCCACAACCACCATTCTATTCCACATAGAGTGCTATGTCCATGGCTCACGCTCATGTATTGCGTGACGATTGAAAAAGTTTGAGAACAGCAAAAGTATGAAACAATTGCTTGGCTTGTCATCGGGGTTGTGCATGATTTAAATACTTTGTGTGGTGAAGATCGAGCATAGCCAGACTATATGATTTTGTAGGGATAACTTTCTTTGGCCATGTTATTTTGAGAAGACATAATTGCTTAGTTAGTATGCTTGAAGTATTATTATTTCTATGTCAATATTAAACTTTTGTCTTGAATCTTTCGGATCTGAATATTCATACCACAGTTAAGAGAATTACATTGAAATTATGCCAAGTAGCATTCCACATTAAAAATTATGTTTTTATCATTTACCTACTCGAGGACGAGCAGGAATTAAGCTTGGGGATGCTTGATACGTCTCCAACGTATCTATAATTCTTGATTGTTCCATGTTATATTATATTCTGTTTTGGAAATTATTGGGCTTTATTATACACTTTTATATTATTTTTGGGACTAACCTATTAACCGGAGGCCCAGCCCAGAATTGATGTTTTTTGCCTATTTCAGAGTTTCGCAGAAAAAGAATATCAAATGAAGTCCAAAAGGAATGAAACCTTCGGGAACGTGATTTTTGGAACGAACGTGATCCAGAGGACTTGGACCCTACGTCAAGAAAGCTACCAGGAAGGCACGAGGTAGGGGGCGCGCCAAACCCCCCCCCCCCCAGGCACGCCCTCCACCCTCGTGGGGCCCACGTTGCTCCACCAACGTACTTCTTCCTCCTATATATACCTACGTACCCCCAAACTACCAGATATGGAGCCAAAAACCTAATTCCACCGCCACAACCTTCTGTACCCGTGAGATCCCATCTTGGGGCCTTTTCCGGAGCTCCGCCGGAGGGGGCATCGATCACGGAGGGCTTCTACATCAACACCATAGCCTCTCCGATGATGTGTGAGTAGTTTACCTCAGACCTTCGGGTCCATAGTTATTAGCTAGATGGCTTTTTCTCTCTCTTTGGATCTAAATACAAAGTTCTCCACGATTCTCATGGAGATCTATTCGATGTAATCTTCTTTTGCGGTGTGCTTGTTGAGACCGATGAATTGTGGGTTTATGATCATGTTTATCTATGAACAATATTTGAATCTTCTGTGAATTCTTTCATGTATGATTGGTTATCTTTGCAAGTCTCTTCGAATTATCAGTTTGGTTTGGCCTACTAGATTGATCTTTCTTGTAAATGGGAGAAGTGCTTAGCTTTGGGTTCAATCTTGCGGTGTCCTTTCCCAATGATAGTAGGGGCAGCAAGGCACGTATGGTATTATTGCCATCGAGGATAACAAGATGGGTTTATATCATATTGCATGAGTTTATCCCTCTACATCATGTCATCTTACTTAAAGCGTTACTCTATTCTTTTGAACTTAATACTCTAGATGCATGCTGGATAGCAGTCGATGTGTGGAGTAATAGTAGTAGATGCAGGCAGGAGTCGGTCTACTTGTCTCAGACGTGATGCCTATATACATGATCATACCTAGATATTATCATAACTATGCTCAATTCTGTCAATCGCTCAACAGTAATTTGTTTACCCACCGTAATACTTATGCTCTCGAGATAAGCCACTAGTGAAACCTATGGCCGTTGGGTCTATTTTCCATCATATTAATCTCCCGTTAACAAGCTATTTTTGGTGCCTTTTTATTTCTCTTTATTTACTTTGCATCTTTATCATAAAAATACCAAAAATATTATCTTATCATATCTATCAGATCTCACTTTCGTAAGTGACCGTGACGGGATTTACAACCCCTTTATTGCGTTGGTTGCGAGGATTTTATTTGTTTGTGTAGGTGCGAGGGACTTGTGTGTGGCCTCCTACTGGATTGATGCCTTGGTTCTCAAAAACTAAGGGGAATACTTACGCTACTTTGCTGCATCACCCTTTCCTCTTCAAGGGAAAACCAACGCAGTGCTCAAGAGGTAGTAGAGCCCCAAACGGACTCCAGATCTGCCCTCCCGAGGAAGAACAAGGCTTGGCGGTGGCTCCGTATCGTGGATCGCGATAATTCTTTCTCCCTGATTTTTTTCTAGAATGATGTGAATTTATAGTATCAGGGGGGTCATCAGCGAGGCCACCAGGTGGGTACAACCCACCTGGGTGCGCCAGGAGAGGGGGGCTCGCCCTGGTGGGTTGTGCCCACCCAGGGGCCCCTCTTTGGTGGGTATTGGCTCTAGAAATTCTTATTATTGGTATAAACAATCCTCAAAAAGTTTCGTTCCATTTCGAGAACTTTTATTTCTGCACAAAAACAACACCATGATAATTCTGCTGAAAACAGCGTTAGTCCGGGATTAGTTTCATTCAAATCATGCAAATTAGAGTCCAAAACAAGAGGAAAAGCATGAGAAAAAGTAGATAAGTTGGAGACGTATCACCGGTGATGATGGAGATCATGACGGTGCTTTGGAGATGGAGATCAAAGGCACAAGATGATGATGGCCATATCATGTCACATATTTTGATTGCATGTGATGTTTATCTTTTATGCATCTTATTTTGCTTAGTACGGCAATAGCATTATAAGATGACCTCTCACTAAATTTCAAGGTACAAGTGTTCTCCCTGAGTATGAACCATTGCTACAGTTCATTGTGCCGAGACACCACGTGATGATCGGGTGTGATAAGCTCTACATTCACATACAACAGGTGCAAGCCAGTTTTGCACGTGCAGAATACTCGGGTTAAACTTGGCAATCCTAGCATATGCAGATATGGCCTCAGAATAGTAAGACCAAAAGGTCGAACGTGAATCATATAGTAGATATGATCAACATAGTGATGTTCACCATTGAAAACTATTCCATCTCACGTGATGATCGGACGTGGTTTAGGTGATATGTATCATGTGATCATCTTGATGACTAGAGGGATGTTTATCTAAGTGGGAGTTCTAGATTAATATGATTAATTGAACTTTAATTTATCATGAACTTAGTACCTGATAGTATTTGCATGTCTATGTTGTTGCAGATCAATGGCCCGTGCTACCGTTCCCTTGAATTTTAATGCCTTCCTAGAGAAAGCTAAGATGAAAGATGATGGTAGCAACTACACGAACTGGGTCTATAACTTGAGGATTATCCTCATTGCTGCACAGAAGAATTACGTCCTAGAAGCACTGCTAGGTGCAAGACCCGCTGCGGGAGCAACTCCGGACGTTGTGAATGTCTGGTAGAGCAAAACTGGTGACTACTCGATAGTTCAGTGTGCTATGCTTTACGGCTTAGAATCAGGACTTCAAAGACGGTTTGAACGTCATGGATCATATGAGATGTTCAAGGAGTTGAAGTTAATATTTCAAGCAAATGCTCGAATTGAGAGATATGAAGTCTCCAATAAGTTCTATAGCTGCAAAATGGAGGAGAATAGTTCTGTAAATGAACATATACTCAGAATGTCTGAGTACCACAACCACTTGACTCAACTGGGAGTTAATATTCCTGATGATGGTGTCATTGACAGAGTTCTTCAATCATTGCCACCAAGCTACAAAAGCTTCGTGATGAACTATAATATGCAAGGGATGCATAAGACAATTCCCGAGCTCTTCGCAATGCTAAAGGCTGCGGAGGTAGAAATCAAGAAGGAGCATCAAGTGTTGATGGTTAACAAGACCACTAGTTTCAAGAAAAAGGGCAAAGTGAAGAAAGGAAACTTCAAGAAGAACGGCAAGCAAGTTGCTGCTCAAGTGAAGAAGCCCAAGTCTGGACCTAAGCCTGAGACTGAGTGCTTCTACTGCAAAGGGACTGGTCACTAGAAGGGGAACTGCACCAAGTATTTGGCGGATTAAAAGGATGGCAAAGTGAAAGGTATATTTGATAGACATGTTATTGATTTGTACCTTACTAATTCTCGTAGTAGCGCCTGGGTATTTGATACTGGTTCTCTTGCTCATATTTGCAACTCGAAACAGGGGCTACGGATTGAACGAAGATTGGCTAAGGACAAAGTGACGATGCGTGTGGGAAATGGTTCCAAAGTCGATGTGATCCCCGTCGGCACACTACCTCTATATCTACCGCCGGGATTAGTTTTAGACCTAAATAATTGCTATTTGGTGCCAGCGTTGAGCATGAACATTATATCTGGATCTTGTTTGATGTGAGACAGTTATTCATTTAAATCAGAGAATATTGGTTGTTCTACTTATATGAGTAATATATTTTATGGTCATGCACCCTTGATGAGTGGTCTATTTCTGTTGATTCTCGATTGTAGTGATACACATATTCACAATATTGAAACCAAAAGATGCAAGGTTAATAATGATAGTGCAACTTGTTTGTGGCACTGCCGGTTAGGTCATATTGCGGTAAAGCGCATGAAGAAACTCCATGCTGATGGGCTTTTGGAATCACTTGATTATGAATCACTTAACGCTTGCAAACCATGTCTCATGGGCAAGATGACTAAGACTCCGTTCTCCGGGACAATGGAGCGAGCAACAGACTTATTGGAAATAATACATACTGATGTATGCGGTTCGATGAGTGTTGACGCTCGCGGCGGGTAATGTTATTTTCTGACCTTCACAGATGATTTGAGCATATATGGATATATCTACTTGATGAAACATAAGTCTGAAACATTTGAAAAGTTCAAAGAATTTCAGAGTGAAGTGGAAAATCATCGTAACAAGAAAATAAAATTTCTACGATCTGATCATGGAGGTGAATATTTGAGTTATGAGTTTGGTCTTCATTGGAAACAATGCGGAATAGTTTCGCAACTCATGCCACCTGGAACACCACAACTTAATGGTGTGTTCGAACGTCGGAACCATACTTTATTGGATATGGTGCGATCTATGATGTCTCTTACTGATTTACCGCTATCGTTTTGGGGTTATGCGTTAGAGACGGCTGCATTCACGTTAAATAGGGCACCAACTAAAACCGTTGAGACGTCACCATATGAACTGTGGTTTGGCAAGAATCCTAAGCTGTCGTTTCTTAAAGTTTGGGGCTGCGATGCTTATGGGAAAAAGCTTCAACCTGATTAGCTCGAAGCCAAATCGGAGAAATGTGTCTTCATAGGATACCCAAAGGAGATTGCTGGGTACACCTTCTATTATAGATCCGAAGGCAAGATATTCGTTGCTAAGAATGGATCCTTTCTAGAGAAGGAGTTTCTCTCGAAAGAAGTGAGTGGGAGGAAAGCAGAACTTGATGAGGTAATTGTACCTTCTCCCGAATTGGAAAGTAGTTCATCACAGAAATCAGTTCCAGTGATTCCTACACCAATCAGTGAGGAAGCTAATGATGATGATCATGAAACTTCAGATCAAGTGACTACTAAACCTCGTAGGTCAACCATAGTACGATCTGCACCAGTGTGGTACGGTAATCCTATTCTAGAGGTCATGTTACTTGACCATGACGAACCTACGAACTATGAGGAAGTGATGATCAGCCCAGATTCCGCGAAATGGCTTGAGGCCATGAAATCTGAGATGGAATCCATGTATGAGAACAAAGTGTGGACTTGGGTTGACTTGCCCGATGATTGGCAAGCCATAGAGAATAAATGAATCTTCAAGAAGAAGACCGGAGTTGACGGTAATGTTATTGTCTACAAAGCTCAACTTCTTGCGAAAGGTTTTCGACAAGTTCAAGGAGTTGACTACGATGACACCTTCTCACCAATAGCGATGCTTAAGTCTGTCCGAATCATGTTAGCTATTGACGCATTTTATGATTATGAAATTTGGCAAATGGATGTTAAACCTGCATTCCTTAATGGATATCTTAAAGAAAAGTTGTTTATGATGCAACCAGGAGGTTTTGTCGATCCTAAAGGTGCTAACAAAGTGTGCAAGCTCCAGCGATCCATTTATGGACTGGTGCAAGCCTCTCGGAGTTGGAATATACGCTTTGATAGTGTGATCAAAGCATATGGTTTTATACAGCCTTTTGGAGAAGCCTGTATTTACAAGAAAGTGAGTGGGAGCTCTATAGCATTCCTAATAGTATATGTAGATGACATATTGTTGATTGGAAATAATATAGAATTTCTGGATAGCATAAAAGGATATTTGAATAAGAATTTTTCAATGAAAGACCTTGGTGAAGCTGCTTATATATTGGGAATCAAGATCTATAGAGATAGATCAAGACGCTTAATTGGACTTTCACAAAGCACATACCTTGACAAAGTTTTGAAGAAGTTCCAAATGGATCAGTCAAAGAAAGGGTTCTTGCCTGTGTTACAAGGTGTGAAGTTGAGTCAGACTCGATGCCCGACCACTGCATAAGATAGAGAGCAAATGAAATTCATTCCCTATGCCTCAACCATAGGTTCTATCATGTATGCAATGTTGTGTACCAGACCTAATGTGTGCCTTGCTATTAGTTTAGTAGGGAGGTACCAAAATAATCCAGGAGTGGATCACTGGAAAGCGGTCAAGAATATCCTAAAATACCTGAAAAGGACTAAGGATATGTTTCTCGTATATGGAGGTGACAAAGAGCTTGTCATAAACGATTACGTCGATGCAAGCTTCGACACTGATCCAGATGACTCTAAGTCACAAACCGGATACGTGTTTTTATTAAATGGTGGAGCTGTCAGTTGGTGCAGTTCCAAGCAGAGCGTCGTGGCGGGATCTACATGTGAAGCGGAATACATAGCTGCTTCGGAAGCAGCAAATGAAGGAGTCTGGATGAAGGAGTTCATATCCGATCTAGGTGTCATACCTAGTGCATCGGGTCCAATGAAAACCTTTTGTGACAATACTGGTGCAATTGCGTTTGCAAAGGAATCCAGATTTCACAAGAGAACCAAGCACATCAAGAGATGCTTCAATTCCATCCGTCATCAAGTCAAGGAGGGAGACACAGAGATTTGCAAGATACATATAGATCTGAATGTTGCAGACCCGTTGACTAAGCCTCTCTCACGAGAAAAACATGATCAACACCAAGACTCCATGGGTGTTAGAATCATTACAATGTAATCTAGATTATTGACTCTAGTGCAAGTGGGAGACTGAAGGAAATATGCCCTAGAGGCAATAATAAAGTTGTTATTTATATTTCCTTATATCAAGATAAATATTTATTATTCATGCTAGAATTGTATTAACCAGAAACTTAGTACATGTGTGAATACATAGACAAACAGAGTGTCACTAGTTCGCCTCTACTTGACTAGCTCGTTGAATCAATGATGGTTATGTTTCCTAACCATAGACATGAGTTATCATTTGATTAAAGGGATCGCATCATTAGAGAATGATGTGATTGACTTGACCCATCCGTTAGCTTAGCATGATGATCGTTTAGTTTGTTGCTATTGCTTTCTCCATAACTTATACATGTTCCTATAACTATGAGATCATGCAACTCCTGAATACCGGAGGAACACTTTGTGTGCTACCAAACGTCACAACGTAACTGGGTGATTATAAAGGTGCTCTATAGGTGTCCCGGATGGTGTTTGTTGAGTTGGCATAGATCAAGATTAGGATTTGTCACTCCGATTGTCGGAGAGGTATCCCTGGGCCCTCTTGGTAATGCACATCAATATAAGCCTTGCAAGCAATGTAGCTAATGAGTTAGTTACGGGATGTAGCATTACGGAACGAGTAAAGAGACTTCCCGGTAACGAGATTGAACTAGGTATTGAGATACCGATGATCGAATCTCGGGCAAGTAACATACCGATGACAAAGGGAACAACGTATGTTGTTATGCGGTTTGGCATATGAAGATCTTCATAGAATATATAGGAACCAATATTAGCATCCAGGTTCTGCTATTGGTTATTCACCGGAGACGTGTCTCGGTCATGTCTAAATAGTTCTCGAACCCGTAGGGTCCGCACGCTTAACGTTCGGTGACGACCGGTAATATGAGTTTATGTGTTTTGATGTACCGAAGGTAGTTCGGAGTCCCGGATATGATCACGGACATGACGAGGAGTCTCGAAATGGTCGAGACATAAATACCGATATATTGGATGACTATATTTGGACGTCGAAATGGTTCCAGGTGAGTTCGGGCATATACTAGAGCACCGGGAGGTCACCGGAACCCCCTGGGAGGTATATGGGCCTTATTGGGCCATGGTGGGAGAGAAGAGAGGGAGGCCTAGGAGGGGGTGCACCTCCTCAAGCCCAATCCGAATTGGGTGGGTGCCCCCCCTTTCCTTTCCCCTCTCTCCACCTTCCTTCCAATCCTAGTCCAACAAGGGAAGGGGGGATCCTACTGCCGGTGGGAGTAGGACTCCCCATAGGGCGCACCATAGGAGGGCCGGCCCTCCCCCTCCTCCACTCCTTTATATACGGGGGAGGGGGCACCCCATAGACACACAAGTTGATCATTGATCTTTTAGTTGTGTGCGGTGCCCCCTCCACCATAATCCATCTCGGTCATATCATAGAGGTGCTTAGGCGAAGCCCTGTTACGGTAACATCATCATCACCGTCATCATGCCGTCATGCTGACGAAACTCTCCCTCGACACTCTACTGGATCGTGAGTTCGTGGGACGTCACCGAGCCGAACGTGTGTAGATTGCGGAGGTGTCGTACCTTCGGTACTAGGATCGGTCGATCGTGAAGACATACAACTACATCAACCGCGTTGTCATAACGCTTCCTCTTACGGTCTATGAGGGTACGTGGACAACACTCTCCCCTCTCATTGCTATGCATCACCATGATCTAGCGTGTGCGTAGGAGTGAAATTACTGCGTTCCCCAACAGGTTGGGTCGGCCAGAACTTAGTTTTTTAAGCCGAAACCATAGAACAATTGTTCTACGGTAATTTCCATTAATAATATAATATAGTATGTGTATGAAGAAAAATAAAAGTACAAAGGGCCTCTAAGAGGTGTTTATCCAATTCCTAGTTTTGGGAACATGATAATATTTAACTATCTAGAACTTCAACCTCTACAGTTGTCGGCGTTCTGGGAATGGGGGTCCCCAGACTTGCCTGCCTGCGGCCTGCGGCGTGGCTCAAGTGGGGGCCCAGCGCGGCCCATCTTCATCAACTCAAGCTCAAGACCCTCTTGAGGGGCCAAGCCTCGTGGGGCGGATGACAGGAAGCTTCCTCAGAGGCAGCCTCATCAGGCAGGCTTGCGAGGAGGCGGAAAGATCAAGGCAGGGGTACCTCACGAGGAGCCCGTGACACAAGCCATGATGAACGAGACCAGGCGGGCGCCGGCCTGCGCAGTGTCCCCTTTGGTGCAAAGGGGGTACGCACAGGCCAAGGCATCGGGCAAAGGTTACCATTCCGGTGCAACGAGACCAAGACCAGCAGAGCGGCAGGACGGAGGTCACCGTGGAGCCCAAGACGGCGTCATCACCAGTGCTTTTGGCAGCCGAAGACCACCTTTGGTCGGGATAACTTGTACTAGATGTTCCCCTTCAAAATGGCCAATTGTTGGCGCCCTTCCTGCTCATTATTTGGGGAGAGGCCCAGGGCCTCTATAAATAGAGCTAGCCACCACAGAGTAGGGGGACGGCTGGAGATCTGGGAGAACCCTAGCAGAGAGAGAGAGAGAGGCGACTGAACTCACCCTAGCAGTTCATCGCACCAGCTCAAGAACACCTCTCGCGAGGTTGTTCTTCCCTTGTAATGTTCCTCATCAGCCCCTGAGGCAATCCACCACACCACACACTAGAGTAGGGTATTACACCACAACGGTGGCCCGAACCAGTATAAACCTCGTGTCCCTTGTGTTGTTCGTTGTTTCCAGCTTAGATCACGCGAAGAGATTGGACGTAGATCGGTAGGGGAGAGATCTCCGCGCGCACCCTAGTGTTCGAACCTCAAGGGTCTGCCGGAACCCGAAATCCGACATTTGGCACGCCAGGTAGGGGTGCGCCGGAATCCTTCCTCCTCCACATCGCCTTCCGTCGCCTCGCCGTTCAGATGTCAAGCGACCCGGCTGCCAATGCCGACCGCTGGGCAGCGTGGCCCGCCCACGCCGTGTCACCGGCCCAGGGCGGCCTCAACCTTGCGCCTCAGGCAGCCTGCGCTCCGCAGGGCGCTGTAGGGCGCGGGCGACGCGGTCAGACGCCGCCTGCCCTCACACCACGGTAGGTGCGGGCCGCAGCAAGGGCCTCAAACCACGCCGCGGCCACGGCGCCGTACACCCGACGGGAGCAAGCAAACTCCAGGGCCGCGCTCACGGTGGCCCGAGAGCTGCTAAAGTGTTGGCTGCTGGAGGGCGGCCGCGACATATTGCTGGAGCGAGTCGCGGAGCTCCTGGACGCCGCCGCCTCAGGGAAACCTCCTTTCTGCGTCCATCTGCCACCCCAGACCCAAGGCGGGCCGTATGGCGGCGTCGTGCACGCGCACGCAACTTCCGGCAGACTCAAGGGCCCATTCAGCGTCAACACCCCCGCCGGCACCGGGCGACAAGTCGCGTCGGCCTCTTCTCAGGCCAGCGAAGCGGTGCCCGCCGTGGCCTTCAGCTTCCGCGGACCGCCGCGCCATCACCCCCAAGAAGGCGCTCCAAGCCAGGCTGCGTGGCATGTGGGGCGCTACAGCGAGGCGCACGGGGCGGTGGCCCCAGAAGCTTACATGCCCTGCATGATGGATCAAGGGTGCGCACTGGAAGAAGATCATGGCTCATTCCTCGGGCCAGACTGGGGCGAGGAGACGCCAGGAGCTGAGCTCTTTCAGGAACCACAAGAGAGCCTCGACGACCGCACCGGCGGCGGCAATTATCGGGTACCACTCATCCCTCAGGAGCAAGCTTATGCTAACCATGGGTCGCAGGAGATACATGTCGCCGCAGCAGGTGGCTGCCCCAATTCTGCAGCCTCATACCCCTCAGGAGGAAGGCGCAGTGGGCTGCAGGAGAGGGACCGAGATTCGGGTTCGTCACCGCGGCGGTCGGAGCAAGGCGTTCTCAGGAGGTAGGCCCCTTGTCGGGGAGTTGCCCCAAGGCCTGCCCCGGCAGGGGACCCGTGGTCGTCGGGGGAACCGCTGGCGACCGCTCTGCCCCATTGGTGTCGTCCTGGTTTCCAGTCTCCGTCGATGGCGGTAGAGTGAGGCGCAAGGCGGGGCCCTCGTCTGGCGATATGAAGCAAGGCCGGTACCTGTGAAGAAGGCCCGGTGCCTGTGAAGCTCGCCGCCCGTGACACTCTCACATAATAATAGTGGGGCTGTACATGCCCCGGAGTCTCCGGAGAGCCTCCCTCGGGCCTCGGGGGCTCCCGCCCACGCCCAGTGGCAGCACTTAGCTTCGCACTGGTGAGAAGACATCGAAGACTAGACTAGGTGCCGGAAGCGGCCTTTTGCTTTTGCCTTTCCTTGTTGACAAATTCTTCGATTTGGATTAAAGTTGGATTTGAGCTTGATGCTTGCGTGTGTTTGGGGGAAGGGGTGTTTAGTCTCGTTCGAGCAATCTCTCGCGTTCTGGTTTCGGCTTTGCGCCCGAAGTTAGCATCGGCTGCCCCCCCCTCGCGATCCCCTCGTGAGCCGGGCCGGGCCAGGCACGTTTACAACCAGGAGCGCTGTTACCGCACCCTTTCCAGAGGTTTTCGTCGCGGAATCTACAAGTTAATCAGAAGACACCTGGGGTGCAGTGGCCCCCGCAGGCCCGCTCGGGACTCGTCGGGGTCGGAAGGTACACACGTCAGCTGACCCATCACTGGGCCAGCGGCTAAGTTCACACGCAACATTATGCTTACCAGGGTACTAATTGCAAACCTTTACATGAGGGGCTTCCCCTCCCAAAATGCTCTTACATCCTTCAGGGCCAAGCCCAAACCTTCTTCGTGCAGGTTAAACAGCTCCGCCTGCGCCGCGCTGAGATGCGGTCAGTCGGACATATCACTCACCGCGTCTTCTTGGACATCCTCGGAGGCATCACTGGCGTCGTCGACATTGCCGCCGCCGCCAGCATCTCCATCAGCACCAGGCTCATCCACAACGCCACCTTCATTGGCGCCCATCACCATGCCGTCATCATTAGACGCAAAGGCCCTGACGAGGGCGTCCACGTTATCCTCCACCCACCGTGCCAGGTCACCCCAGACGGCAATGGGCACGGGTGCGATGGTAGCGTCAAAGTCAAAGTGGGGGTCCCTGTCCTGCAGATGGCTGAAGACGCGGGAGAAGGCACGCCCAAGCAAGGCTCAGCTCCTCTCTTCGACAAGCCAACGGGACCTCTCGGATCGGTTCTCCATAAGCGTCACCACGTCGGTGAAAAATTGGAGGTTGCCGGCGTAGTTGACCTCGTGCGGCTCCTTAGCGGCAGCCTCGCAGATATAGCCCAAAGCTGTGTTGGCCCTCTCTCTGAGCGTTTGAATCATGGGGGCATGCACATGCTCCAGAACCCGCGGCCGATGGATCTCGTCCTCATTCCACTGCGTGACGGCCTCGGCGTCATCAACCCTCTGTTGGAGAAGAAGCTGCTCGGCCCGGGAAGAGGACAGCTCCGCCTGCGCCGCGCTGAGGGCGGCTGTGCAGGAGTCCGCACGCCGCGTCACTTCGGTCAGTTTGGCCCTGAGGGCTGCGGTCCTGCCTTCAGCCTCGGCCTTGATCAGCCCCAACCTGGTCTCGTATTCGCGCTCGAAGGCCGAGCGAGCTTTCGCCACGCGATGATCGACTTCTTCCTGGGCACGGGCTTCGCGCGCGGCAACGTCATCCTCCGCCCAGGCCACCAGGCACTCCCTCATCTCCAACCGCTCAAGGTCAAGGTTACGCTCGGCGGCCTCCAGCGTCAGCGCCTCCTCGCGCTTCAGAAGCTCTGCCTGGTCAACAGAGGCCACCCCCATCGACTCAAGGGCCGCCTGGCGCAGTTCCACTTGCTGCTCCAGGGAGTTGCTCCAGGCTTGGAGCTCCCATGCGCGCTCCTCCGCATCCTTGCGCCGTCGGTCTGCCTCCTGAGCCTCCTCAACGGCCTGGGAGCAGGCCTCCCGTGAAGCTGCCTGTGACGCTTCAGCCTTCGCATTTTCGAGATCACGTTGGTGACGCGCGAGGGCGATGGCTACCTTTAGTTTGCGCCTCTCCTCAGCAAGGTGCAAGCCTTCGGCCTCGAGGCGCGCATCCTTGTCAGCAAGCTCTGCCCTGATCCGGCTCACCGCATCCGCCGCCCTCCGGAGGAACTCTTCACGAAGGGCGCGTCGCTCCCGGACGCGCCTGAGCACGTCATCCGCATCACCCTCTTCCACCGGAGCATGCGGAGGGCCCTGATACGTCTCCAATGTATCTATAATTTTTGATTGCTCCATGCTATATTATCTACTGTTTTGGACTATATTGGGCTTTATTTTCCACTTTTATATTATTTTTGGGACTAACCTATTAACTAGAGGCCACGTCTAGAATTGCTATTTTTTGTCTATTTCAGTGTTTCGGATAAACCGAATATCAAACGGAGTCCAAACGGAATAAATCTTCGGGAACGTGATTTTCTCACCGAACGTGATCCAGGAGACTTGGACCCTGCTCCAAGGAACAAAAGAGGCGGTCATGAGGGTGGGCCCCCCCCTAGGGCGCGCCCCCTGCCTCGTGGGCCCCTCTTTGCTCCTCCGGCGTACTTCTTCCTCCTATATATACACACGTACCCCCAAACGATCAGAATAGGAGCCAAAAACCTAATTCCACCGCCCAACTTTCTGTATCCACGAGATCCCATCTTGGGGCCTGTTTCGGAGCTCCGCCGGAGAGGGCCGTCATCACGGAGGGCTTCTACATCATCATAGCCTCTCCGATGAAGTGTGAGTAGTTTACCTCAGACCTTCGGGTCCATAGTTAGTAGCTAGATGGCTTCTTCTCTCTCTTTGAATCTCAATACAAAGTTCTCCCCCTCTCTTGTGGAGATCTATTCGATGTAATCTTCTTTTTGCGATGTGTTTGTTGAGACCGATGAATTGTGGGTTTATTATCAAGTCTATCTATGAATAATATTTGAATCTTCTCTGAATTCTTTTATGTATGATTGGTTATTGTCGGTGTCAAAACCGGCGGATCTCGGGTAGTGGGTCCCGAACTGTGCGTCTAGGCCGGATGGTAACAGGAGGCAGGGAACACGATGTTTTACCCAGGTTTGGGCCCTCTTGATGGAGGTAAAACCCTACGTCCTGCTTGATTAATATTGATGATATGGGTAGTACAAGAGTAGATCTACCACGAGATCAAGGAGGCTAAACCCTAGAAGCTAGCCTATGGTATGATTGTTGTATATGGAGTTGATGTCCTACGGACTACCACCCTCCGGTTTATATAGACACCGGATAGGGTTAGGGTTACACAGAGTCGGTTACAATGGTAGGAGATCTTGAATATCCGCATCGCCAAGCTTGCCTTCCACGCCAAGGAAAGTCCCATCCGGACACGGGACGAAGTCTTCAATCTTGTATCTTCATAGTCCAGGAGTCCGGCTGAAGGTATAGTCCGGCTACCCGAACACCCCCTAATCCAGGACTCCCTCAGTAGCCCCCGAACCAGGCTTCAATGACGATGAGTCCGGTGCGCAGATTGTTCGGCATTGCAAGGCAGGTTCTTCTCCAAATCCTGTGTACCTGTATGAATAATGTCCGATTTTTGTAATGTAGCGCTCCTCGACTCCCATGCCCAATAATGGCCGTCTTCCACATGTCAAACGAATGCGAAAAGCCAGGGCGTTTTTACATCCACGCCCCTAGCCGTATAAACGAGCCGCCTATTTAACGGGATGGGGATTTAGGTCCAAACCACATCTTCTCCTCACCGCGAGTTATCATCAGAGCGCTTCCAGCAAAGGTCCATTCCAACATGACCAGCCGTCGCAGCTCCTCCCCTCACCCTTCCGGTCCCAAACC